>NC_069504.1:926130077-926352577 GCF_027579735.1 Bombina bombina | reverse complement strand
GGCATCAAGTTTGGAAAGTCAGAGTGCTTTTATCTACATATATATATATATATATATATATATATATATATATATATATATATATATTTATACTGTATATATAAAATCAAATATAGGTATATAGGTATAGATATATACAGATATCTAGGGGCGGTGATATGGACAATCGTCTCCTACAAAAAGAAGCAGAGTGGATCTTCAGATTGGATACCATACACCCCAGAGGTTTGAACATGGGGATAGACTGGCACTGTTTTCTATGACCTGTTTATGATTTTCTCTGAACATTAATTGTTTAATTGAAGCATGTGTGTTAGTATATTGTACATCTCATCTTATTGAATAGATGGGGTGGCACCCATAACGCCTCTCTTGTACATTTGTATATTTGTATATTCTTATTTCCCTGTCCCTGCTTACCTAACATATGGAAAGTACTCTCCCTGCTATCATCTAGAGCCATTTGACTATGTAGAGCCAGTGCTAAGCTAATCCGTTTACACATTGTTTATACTTACTTCTCCCTGCTAGTAAACACAACATGCTATCCTGTTGGCTAACACATCATACCATACTTGTAGCTGATTGTATTATGACTACCTTGGCTCTGGGTGGTTCTGTGTCAATGTACTATATTGTAGTAACATATATAATATCTGACCCTAACTGTTTTTAGAAATTTCCTTGCTACGTTAACTCCAAGTTTTTTTGGTTTGGACACAATATCTTGATATAGTGGGCCCTGTCCCGTTAGAGCCAATCACCATACTGATCCCGTAGTTGAGCACTAGGATGGCTCCTGTAGTGACCGATCTTCTCTTATACTTTAATGGGGCCCTTACCCAATAGGCACTATATACTCCCATGCCCCTAACCATCACAATTATGTTTATTGCATTTACTCTCAGTTCCCTTTGTGCAACATTAACGCTGGGGCTTAGTAATTACATTCTAGCTATTACAGGTTGGTCACATTCTTTCACATTACTACATATAGGGGCTTGTCTTCCATAACCAATTGGTACGTTGGTTGATGTCTTGGGGGCGGTTCGCCCTGAGGCGATACGCATGCGCACTTCTTAATATGTGCGAGACACGGTGCAGTCTGTAAGCATCTGAATAGGCCTGCACTCAATATTGTCACACGCGATGGTGCTTCTTAGCTGCTGATACGATCAGGTAGGAAGATCACTCCCTCTGCAATTTTCACTATCGCTACTTTGCATTTTTGACACATGAAGGGAAGTGTAGTTAGTATATGACCCCTACATTAGGATTATCGTTACCTGAGTAATGCGAGTAGTTATTAGTATGGTATCTATATAACGTGATACATGGGACCGCTGGAGCACCTTTAGACAGTTAAGATTACACAGATCTATTTGTAATACTTAGATCACCTGCCTACAAACGATGTTGAACAATATTTGCTTATTGAGCCTGATGCTGTCTTATAGTTTATATACCATCCAGTAGCATTTGATATGGGTTTGGATGCACTGTTTTGTAATACTTTTTTCTATTACTCTGTATATATTTGTAACAACTATGTATCTTTGGGATAGTACTATTGCATGACTATTTGTAAACTGTGCTATTCGGAATAGGCCCACCCAGCCTGATTCTGAAGTATATTCTATTATTTTATTTTTCTCTTATGTTCCCTTTAGTAATATTTGATTTGGATCTGGATGTATTGATCCATGGTATAGTTAATAATGGCTCTGTGTACAACTGCCCAGTTATAAGGGTTATTTAATTTAGGGGTTCTGTGATATAACTATTGCTTGATTATTTGTATTTTCTATGCACTGTTTGTTTGGTTGCTATGACAACCATGTTGTTTTTGGCGTTTTTTTCACAAGGGGGAGGGGTCTATGTATGTTTTAAATGTTTGCTTCACTTGTATGTTGTTGGTCTGATGAAGGGGAGCATTCCCCGAAACGTTACCTATTAAACTATTTGTTTAATTTTTAAGTCCATAGATTGCTGTTTTCTATTCTACTATATATATATATATTGAACCAAGAGATAGTAAAATGTAGAGGGCGCTCAGTGTAGAGGACTGTAGAAGGGAAAGTACTCTAAGTATTAATCTAGCGTTGATAATAATAGTATATATATATCAATAAAATACCATGAGCACAATGTATCAAGAACATGATGTATCAAGAAACGGCCCCAGTGATGTAATCTACAGAAAGTATATGGTAAAATTGGCCGTAATATGACCGCTAGTGATGTTCATACAATTGTAATACCATGTAACAAAGTAGGAAATGACTCTGTATGGAACGTGTAGAGATTAATAATAAAAATGAAAATATTGAGTATAAGCTCTTACTTATATAGAAAATGCAATAAACAATCAAGTTATATTAGTGTGCTTAAACACCAGGAGTGACAAATACAATTAGCAGAGCACAGATTCAAAACATGCAGTTTGCAATAAAAATAAAGTCCAAGAGAGATACTGAGTGGAGAAACGGAAAGAGTGGAAATCCCAATGCTGTGTGGCACACTATCCCTTCAGGGGATTCTACTTACTCTCCTTAACCTCAATCCATATGAGGTAAGTGTCGCTCAGAGTAAGTAGAATTACTTTCTTTGTTGTGTCAAGTATCCTCAGGCTTGTAGCTGTCTCCCAACACTTTCGCTCAGCTGCGTGGATGAGAAGAAAGAAAGAGCGATAATAGTGCAACCCTGTTATGTATAGAGTACTATGCACAATATATCCAAAGAATATTACTCACACAAGACAACCTCAAATGTATATGAGGTATTTTATTAGCAAAAATAAATTAAAACCTGGTTACAGTATACCCGCTATTGTATTACAGCTTATTTGAAAAAGATGGTAATATAGATTAAATCAGCAGTCCAAACTACCAGAATATGGCATTGGCTACGTGGTAAGCAAAAAGTCCTAACGCGTTTCGAAGGTCTGGGACATGTACGACCTTCTTCTTCAGAGGAATTTCCTCTGAAGAAGAAGGTCGTACATGTCCCACACAGGGACATGCCACCCACATTTTTTCTTTTATGATTTAGAAAGAGAATACAATGTTAAACATCTTTGTAATTTACTTATATTATCTAATTTGTTTTATTCTCTTGATATTCTTTGATGAAAAGCATATCAAGATATGCTCACTAGCTGCTGATTGGTTGCTGCACATAGAAGCATCATGTGATTGGCTCACCATGTACATTGCTTTTTCTTCAAATAAGGATATTTAAAAAATGAAGCAAAATAAATTATGGAAGTAAATTGGAATGTTGTTTAAATTTCTATTCTCTATCTGAATCATGAAAGAAAGATGTTGGGTTTAGTGGCCCTTTAAGGTTTATTTTATAGGTAAGTATTTAGTTTTAAAAAGGAATTATTTAGTTAATGATAGGAAATTTTATTTAGATTTATTTTAATTATTTTTAAGTTAGGGGGTGTTAGGGTTAGACTTAGGTTTAGGGGTTAATAAATTTAATATAGTGGATTCGATGTTGGGGGTGGCAGATTAGGGGTTAATAAATGTAGGTAGGTGGTGGCGATGTTAGGGGCGGCAGATTACGGGTTAATAATATTTAAATAGTGTTTGCGTGGCGGAAGTGCGTCAGTTTAGGGGTTAATATGTTTATTATAGTGGTGGCGATGTCGGGAGCGGCAGATTTGGGGTTAATAATTTTATTTTAGTGCTTTCGATGTGGGAGGGCCTCGGTTCAGAGGTTAATAGGTAGTTTATGGGTGTTAGTGTACTTTTTAGCACTTTAGTTATGAGTTTTATGCTACAGCTTTGTAGTGTAAAACTCATAACTACTGACTTTAGAATGCGTTACGAATCTTGCAGGATAGGCTGTACCGCTCACTTTTTGGCCTAAAAAAAAAAAAAAAGCTTGTAATACCAGCGCAATGGAAGTCCCATTGAAAAAAGACTTTACGAAAATTGCGTAAGTTAATTTGCGGTATGGCCAAAAAAGTGTGCGAGACAGCTGTACCTACAAGACTCGTAATAGCAGCGGTAGTAAAATAGCAGTGTTATGAGCCTTAACGCTGCTTTTTTAATCAGAAAGCAAAACTCGTAATCTAGCTGATATTTTAGTTATGTGTTTATATTTGTATATATGTCTGTAAATACATATATGCACATATAAATACATAAATACACACACACACACACACACACACACACATATATATATATATATATATACAGGTAGTGCAGAATTATTAGGCAAATGAGTATTTTGACCACATCATCCTCTTTATGCATGTTGTCTTACTCCAAGCTGTATAGGCTCGAAAGCCTACTACCAATTAAGCATATTAGGTGATGTGCATCTCTGTAATGAGAAGGGGTGTGGTCTAATGACATCAACACCCTATATCAGGTGTGCATAATTATTAGGCAACTTCCTTTCCTTTGGCAAAATGGGTCAAAAAAAGGACTTGACAGGCTCAGAAAAGTAAAAAATAGTGAGATATCTTGCAGAGGGATGCAGAACTCTTAAAATTGCAAAGCTTCTGAAGCGTGATCATCGAACAATCAAGCGTTTCATTCAAAATAGTCAACAGGGTCGCAAGAAGCGTGTGGAAAAACCAAGGCGCAAAATAACTGCCCATGAACTGAGAAAAGTCAAGCGTGCAGCTGCCAAGATGCCACTTGCCACCAGTTTGGCCATATTTCAGAGCAACATCACTGGAGTGCCCAAAAGCACAAGGTGTGCAATACTCAGAGACATGGCCAAGGTAAGAAAGGCTGAAAGACGACCACCACTGAACAAGACACACAAACTGAAACGTCAAGACTGGGCCAAGAAATATCTCAAGACTGATTTTTCTAAGGTTTTATGTACTGATGAAATGAGAGTGAGTCTTGATGGGCCAGATGGATGGGCCCGTGGCTGGATTGGTAAAGGGCAGAGAGCTCCAGTCCGACTCAGACGCCAGCAAGATGGAGGGGGAGTACTGGTTTGGGCTGGTATCATCAAAGATGAGCTTGTGGGGCCTTTTCGGGTTGAGGATGGAGTCAAGCTCAACTCCCAGTCCTACTGCCAGTTTCTGGAAGACACCTTCTTCAAGCAGTGGTACAGGAAGAAGTCTGCATCCTTCAAGAAAAACATGATTTTCATGCAGGACAATGCTCCATCACACGCGTCCAAGTACTCCACAGCGTGGCTGGCAAGAAAGGGTATAAAAGAAGAAAATCTAATGACATGGCCTCCTTGTTCACCTGATCTGAACCCCATTGAGAACCTGTGGTCCATCATCAAATGTGAGATTTACAAGGAGGGAAAACAGTACACCTCTCTGAACAGTGTCTGGGAGGCTGTGGTTGCTGCTGCACGCAATGTTGATGGTGAACAGATCAAAACACTGACAGAATCCATGGATGGCAGGCTTTTGAGTGTCCTTGCAAAGAAAGGTGGCTATATTGGTCACTGATTTGTTTTTGTTTTGTTTTTGAATGTCAGAAATGTATATTTGTGAATGTTGAGATGTTATATTGGTTTCACTGGTAAAAATAAATAATTGAAATGGGTATATATTTGTTTTTTGTTAAATTGCCTAATAATTATGCACAGTAATAGTCACCTGCACACACAGATATCCCCCTAAAATAGCTATAACTAAAAACAAACTAAAAACTACTTCCAAAACTATTCAGCTTTGATATTAATGAGTTTTTTGGGTTCATTGAGAACATGGTTGTTCAATAATAAAATTAATCCTCAAAAATACAACTTGCCTAATAATTCTGCACTCCCTATATATATATATATATATATATATATATATATATATATATATATATATATATATATATATATATAGTAACATATACATATTTACACATGTATATGAATGTTAAAGCACTTTGAGCCCCAGTGTAAAAACAAGTGATTTTGGATTCTTCTGCTCTGCATTCCTCTCTCCATTCCTCTCTCCATTCATTCATGCAAAAATTACTCTGATGGGGTCTATCATTTATTGATTATTGATTATATCCCTTATAGATATTTTCTAAACATATTTACAATACATTGTTTATTATTAGTATGCTTTATTTATAGAGTGGCAACTAATTCCATAGTGCTGTTCATGGGTACAAAGATAAAAGAACAGTGATGATACAAAATTTATCAAACAAATACAAGAGGAAAAAGAAGGGCCCTATTCCTGTGTGAACTTACAATCTAGAAATACAATCAATTGTCAAATACCCAGCAATACACACACACACACACACACACACACACACATATAATATTTATTCTTCTGCAGCACAATAAATACTTCTTTCCACTATTAAAAGACAATTCAGCTTGGTGAACTGATTGCCAACATTTATCCCATAGTCGCAAAGCAGTTCTCATTATATTTTATTACTTTTACTGAAATAAATAATGCTATGACCACACCGGTAAAAACAAAGAGAAACCCTCTCTTAGTTAAAGAAGTTTGGCTCTCATTTAAACATTGTGTAAACCACCCTTAATCTTTTTTGCCTTACTATGAACCATGTAATGTACAATGGCATTACTGCTAAATAACCCATGTCTTGACTTTAAACAATATCTGTAATGCTGTACACATACACCAAATATTGATCTGTTTTTGATAAAACTTGACAGAAATAAAAAATATATATCTTAAATGAACTATGTGGAAATCATTTCATACCGCATGCTTAAAATGAACGCTGGCAAAAACATTTGAATAATATTTTATAGCATGTCTTGAATATTGTTTATTTCATAACTGGCAATAAAGGCTTAAAATTTGGGAGGTCTTTGCTGAACGAAGTAATACAATTGTTTTGGGAGTTTTTTATACCTATTTTTTAATTCCAATACTAAATATTCTTTATTTTATTCTCTAGCATGATAGCAGTGATTCAATGGTTTATAGATATTTATAGGCAAAAGTCCTTTTTCTGATTTTGGATGATGGAATTAATTGTCTCCTTGACATTTGTTCTACTATTCCAATTTCTATTAGCCAAAAGACAAAAATACAACAACAATTGTTCTATATAATTATGTGGCAGACACAAAGTTCATTTTCAGTAAAAACAAAGAGGTAGGTCACAGCATAGTACAATGGACCCTTATCTAAATGCTTCCTACCTTTAAAGGGGTATGAAATCCAAATTGTTTCTTTCATGATTCAGATAGAGCTTGTGATTCTAACTCTCTAATTTATTTCTATTATCAAATTTCTTTATTCTCTTGGTATCTTTTGTTTAAAAGCAGGGACGTATGCTTAGGAGCCGGCCCTTATCTGGAACACTATATGGCAGCATACAAAAAAGGATTTCAGAAACTCCATAGTTAGAAAATAAAAACAGTCTGAAATGTGTAAGACCAGTCATTGGCCTCTAGTTATGAAGCCGTCTACTTACCTGCATTTGCCGGCCCAATACGCTCGCCTAATCTCGCCTACCATCGCCTCCGCGGACCTGAATAAGTTCGCCAAAGTTATCAAAAAATCTGTCAAGAAGCCGCGCACCAAGTACGGAGCGATGAGCAGCGGACTGTTGTTAACTGACAGTCATCGATCTCGCTGCTCATCGGCTTCTTTGCAGCTTTTTTGATAGCCTGTCACTAAGCACCCACACTAAACTACACTGTTTTACCCCCTAAACCGCCGCTCCCGGAGCCCCCCACAACTAAATAAAGTTATTACCCCCTAAACCGCCGCTCCTGGACCCCGTCGCAACTATAATAAATGTATTAACCCCTAAACCGCCGCTCCCGGACCCCACCGCCACCTACATTATACCTATTAACCCCTATCCTGCCCCCCACTACATCGCCACCACCTATATTCAAGTTATTAACCCCTAATCCTGCGGATTTCGGACCCCGCCGCAACTAAATAAATTGTTTAATCCCTAAACCGCCGCACCCGGAGCCCACCGCCACCTATATTAAAGTTATTAACCCCTATCCTGCCCCCCACTACTCCGCCGCAACCTACATTGAACTCATTAACCCCTAAACCGCCGCTCCCGGACCCCACCACAACTAAATTAAATGTTTAACCCCTAAACCGCCGCTCCCGGACCCCGCCGCCACCTATATTAAACTTATTAACCCCTAAACCTAAGTCTAACACTAACACCCCCCTAACTTTAATATTATTTTAATAAATCTAAATAAAACTTACTATTATTAACTAAATTATTCCTATTTAAAACTAAATACTTACCTGTAAAATAAACCCTAAGATAGCTACAATATAACTAATAATTATATTGTAGCTATTTATTTTTATTTTACAGGCAACTTTGTATTTATTTTAACTAGGTACAATAGCTATTAAATAGTTAATAACTATTTAATAACTACCTAGCTAAAATACTTACAAAATTACCTGTAAAATAAATCCTAACCTAAGTTACAATTAAACCTAACACTACACTATCATTAAATAAATTAAATAAATTACCTACAATTACCTAAAATTAAATTAAATTAAATAATCTAAACTAAAGCACAAAAAAACAAACACTAAATTACAGAAAATAAAAAAGAATTACAAGAAGTTTAAACTAGTTACACCTAATCTAAGCCCCCTAAAAAAATAATAAAGCCCCCCAAAATAAAAAAATGCCCTACCCTAGTCTAAATTACAAAGTAACCAGCTCTTTTACCAGCCCTTAAAAGGGCTTTTTGCGGGGCATTGCCCCAAAGTAATCAGCTTTTTTACCTGTAAAAAAAAATACAACCCCCCCAAACATTAAAACCCACCACCCACATACCCCTACTCTAACCCACCCAAACCCCCCTTAAAAAAACCTAACACTAACCCCCTGAAGATCACCCTACCTGGAGCCGTCTTCACCCAACCAGGGCCGAAATCTTCATCCAAGGTGCGCCGAGGAGGTCCTTCATCCGGTAGAAGTCTTCATCCAAGCGGAGCGGAGCAGAGGCATCTTCAAAGGAACCGACGCGGAGCCATCCTCTTCAACCGACGACTGAACGACAAATGAAGGTTCCTTTAAGGGACGTCATCCAAGATGGCATCCCTCGAATTTCGATTGGCTGATAGGATTCTATCAGCCAATCGGAATTAAGGTAGGAAAAATCTGATTGGCTGATTGAATCAGCCAATCAGATTGAAGTTCAATCCAATTAACTATTTAATAGCTATTGTACCTAGTTAAAATAAATACAAAGTTGCCTGTAAAATAAAAATAAATCCTAAAATAGCTACAATATAATTATTAGTTATTTTGTAGCTATCTTAGGGTTTATTTTACAGGTAAGTATTTCGTTTTAAATAGGATTAATTTAGTTAATACGAGTAATTTTAGTTAGATTTATTTAAATAATATTTAAGTTAGGGGGGGTTAGGGTTAGTGTTAGACTTAGGTTTAGGGGTTAATAATTTTAATATAGGTTGCGACGGTATAGGGTGGGGCAGGATAGGGGTTAATAACTTTAATATAGGTGGCGGCGGGGTCCGGGAGCAGCGGTTTAGGGGTTAAACAATTTATTTAGTTGCGGCGGGGTCCGGGATCCGCAGGATAGGGGTTAATAAGTTTATGTAGGTGGTGGCGGGGTCCGGGAGCGGCGGTTTAGGGGTTAAACAACTTATTTAGTTGCGGCGGGGTCCGGGATCCGCAGGATAGGGGTTAATAAGTTTATGTAGGTGGCGGCGGTATAGGGGGCGGCATGTTAGAGGTTAATATGTATAATGTATGTGGCGGCGGGGTCCAGGAGCGGCGGTTTAGGGGTTAACATGTTTATTATAGTTGCGGCGGGGTCCGGGTGCGGCGGTTTAGGGGTTAATAAGTTTATTTAGTTGTGGCGTTTTAGGGGGGGCAGATTAGGGGTGTTTAGACTCGGGGTACATGTTACGGTGTAAGGTGCAGACATCTCCCATTGGAATCAATGGGATATCGGGCAGCAGCAAACATAAGCTTTTGCTATGGTCAGACTCCCATTGATTCCTATGGGATCCGCCGCCTCCAGGGCGGCGGATTGAAATCCAGGTACTCCGGGCCGGAATAGTGCCAAGCGTACCTGCTAGTAGTTTGATAACTACCAAAAGTAGTCAGATTGTATCGAACTGAGTCCGGCGGATGGTAGGTTACATCACTATATTCTACTTTTGCCGGGCAGTAGGGCTTGATAACTATGGCGAATCAGCCTCGCCACAAATACGCTGCGGAATTCCAGCGTATTTGCGGTTGACGGCTTGATAACTATAGGCCATTACCTGTATCCTGTATCCTATTTTAATTGTTGGAATAAAGACTGTTTTTATTTTCTAACTATGTAGTTCCATGAAATCCTTGTTTGTATGAATTATCGATTATTTGGGGACTACGAAGAGTATCTTGTACCTCTGGAACGTCCATTGGAGATTCCCTGGCACCTTAAAGATACTAACGGATTTTATCACACATTGACCCTGCATTTCTTTCCATCGTCTGTATGAAGGATCCAGCCTCCACCTGTTTTTGCACGTGCTCGAATCAGCCCGTTGATTGACTAGATTGGGAGGAGCACAGTGATACGTGTTCTGGCTTCTAGTTTGGTCTCCGGAGAATCTTGCCACAAGCAAGAATTGCCAGAACTGGAGAGCAGTGAGCAGTGAGTAACGAGCATTTGTGTAACGTGTGGGAGGTGAGCACAAAGGAACTATCACAATCTGGCATTTCAATTTCATGCCCTATTATGAAAGCAGACTGTGTTGGCAGGTTTTAACCATTTAATCCAAGCATAGTATCTGGTGGCCTGTTTTTACTTTGCCCTTGAGCTTTACGGAATTGATATTTTGTTGCCAGAACTTTTTCCTTGTTTGCTATTATATGGCAGCTGTTTTGCAAGAATGTTATCGATTTGCAAGAGCAGTAGGTGGCAGCACTATTTCCTGCCGTGTAGTGTTCCAGATGCCTACCTAGGAATCTTTTCAACAAAGAATAACATGAGAATGAAGCAAATGTGACAATAGAAGTAAATTAAAAACTTTTTCAAGGACAACTCAATGCAGTAGAATTACATAATAACCAAGTGCATACTAAAAATACAATACAATAGCACTAACTCTGAATTTCAAATAAGCAGTAGATTTTTTTCTGACAAAGTTATTTTTTCTCCCATTTTCCAGCCCATGGTAGCAATAACCAGCAACTTGTAATGGTTGGTTAATAATTGCGCGCCTGCAAACAAGCAAATTTGCCCGTTTGCGGGTGCGCAATAATTTAGTGCTCCACTTGTAATCTGGCCCTAAATATTGTGAGTAATATAATCCTCACACTTTGTAGTGAAAGTGATGTAAATTAATATAAAGAGTCACAGCGGTATGACTATACCACAAGCATTTTATCCTGTAACGCAACGTCCATTCCGAACTCAAAAAATGATGTTTGAGTGCAGGATTTTCTATAGCGCCGTATTACAGGTTGTGCAGTCTGGCTAAAATGCTTGCGTTACAGCCTATACCGACACGATCCATTCCGCCATCTGAGACCAGTAGTTATAGATTTTGCAAAACAAAAAATGTTTCATAAAACTCATAACTAAAATGTTACAAATACACTAACCCATAAACTACCTATTAACCCCTAAACCACCACCCTTCCGCATCGCAAACACTATATTAAACCTATTAACCCCTAATCTGTCGCTCACCCACTTTGCAACTATTAAATAAACCTATTAAACCCTAATCCGCCGCTCCCCAACATCACAGACACTAAATAAAATGATTAACCCCTAATCCGTCCCTCCCCAACATTGCAGACACTAAATAAAACTATTAACCCCTAAACCAACAGCCCCCCACATCATAACTAATAAACTAAACCTATTAACCCCTAACCGCTGACCCCCCACATAGCAAAACACTAAATTAAACTATTAACCCCTAAACCTAACACCCCCTAACTTTAAATTAAAGATATAACTATCTTAAAATAAATAAAAACTTACCTGTGAAATAAACAAAAATCTAACATTAAACTATAAATTAACCTAACATTACTATTCTAATAAAATTAAAATAAAACTAGCAATTAAAAAACCTAAATTACAAATTTAAAAAACCTAACACTACAAAAAAATAAAAAACCTAAATTACAAATTAAAATAAACCTAATACTACGAAAAAAATCTAAGATTACAAAAAAATAAACACTAAATTACGAAAAATAAAAAACTCTAAGATTACAAAAAAAACAACAAAATTATCAAAATTAAAAACAATTACACCTAATCTAATAGCCCTATAAAAGTAAAAAGCCCCCCCAAAAAAACAACCCCTAACCTACAATAAACTACCAATAGCCCTTAAAAGGGCCTTTTGTAGGGCATTGCCCTAAGTTAAACAGCACTTTTACCTAGAAAAAAAAAACAAAGTCCCCCCAACAGTAAACCCCCCCACTTAACTAATCCCCTAAAATAAGAAAACATAAGTCTACAAAAAAACTAAGCTACCCATTGCCCCTAAAGGGGCATTTGAATGGGCATTGCCCTTAAAAAGGCATTCAGCTCTTTTACTGCCCTTAAAAGGGCATTCAGCTCTTTTACAAGCTCAAAGCCCTAATCTTAAAAAAAATAAAAAAAAATAACCCTAGAATATCTACTTACGGTTCCTGAAGTCCGGACATTCATCTCCATCCAGGCGACGAGAAGTCTTCATCTATGCGGCGAGAAGTCTTCATCCAGGCAGCGAGAAGTCTAGGCAGCAACATCTTCATCCATCGTGTGGCGCAGCACAGAGGGGAGCTTTCCAGGACCAGCAATGACATCCTGCACGGAGCGTCATCTTTATACGATCACCGCCGTACACTGAAGTTGAATGCAAGGTACCTGTTTAAAAATGGCGTACCTTGTATTCCTATTGGCTGATTTGATTCTTTAAATTCAAATCAGCCAATTGGATGAGGGCTACTGAAATCTTATTGGCTGATTTGCAACAAGATGGATAACCTGATCCTGTCTTTACAATCAGAGCAAGCTCTATCAGATCGATCTTTACAGGGAACAGAGTCATGTAAAAAGACAAAAGAGAAGTGATATGCAATCTTTGAAATCACCTACCTTAATATTGCAAGAGTCACTTGTCTACTCAGGACCAGAGGTTGTGGCGCATGTTGAATAGGACCGGAGGAAACTTGGTCTTCATACACTTGCAGAGGTTATAGTTTACCACCCTACCCCTCCATTACTGAACTTTTGGGAACCTGGAAGTAAATTTAATATACTAAAATGACAAGCTCTCAAAACACATTCTGATTTTATAACTCCCACAGAGTTTTCAGTAACACGCAATATCAGTGTCCTGAAAGACACGCAATGTCTATTGACAGATATGATGGCTACATGTCAGAAATTTTATTAGGCACTTTTTATATGTTAAGATCGTTTTTACACTGTAATATTTATGATAATTTGTCATGTGTCAAATTTAGACTGTCATGCATACTAAGAAATAGACAGGTGTACTATATATATCAGCTAGCATTTTATTTATGTATATTTGCAACATATACTAAGCTTATTATATTTACTCCTAATAGATATTGTGTGTCCAACTTGAAGAAGTATGGGGCATTTAGCTACAGAAATTGATTAAAACTTGTGCACTTGGGTTATTATTCCATCCCCCTGTAGTTTTTGCTAGCAGGTCTGTTTCAAAGATACTTTTGCAATATGCTGTGTTACAGACAATATCATTGCAAAGTCTGTAGTTGTAGCATGGAGTTTATATTAGATATTTGTCTTGAGTTTACTAAATATACTGTTTTTACCTCTTTTAAACTTTGAGAGCAGGACCTTCATCCTTCTGTACTAGATTTGTTTTGCCTGTTATGTATTTGTATCATCACAAATCTTTGTCATTGTATACCCCTACCTTTGCACCCAGTGCTACGGAATTTTGTTATATTATACAAATAAAAGATAATAATGAAAATAATTTTGGCTTCATTAAACCTTGGAAACCCCCAAGACCCAATGTTTGAAATCCCAACGGGGCTTCAACGATAAAAAAATAAATTTAAAAAATACTGTATGTACACATATGTACCCTAATAACAGGCAATCAAAACAACCTAGAGACTCCCAAGATCAAATGTTTTTAAGTCCAGATGCTTATCTTTAAAATAAAACCCCTGTATAAGTTTTAATAGCCAGTGATCACTGTGGTAATAGCGATCACCTGATGTTAATAAATGTCTATTTATTTGCCTAGAGGCTTATGGGAGCCTCTATTTCCAGATCAAGTTACATAAGTATTCCACCCTTATTTTTATTTGCTTTTTACAAGTTTAGAGGAAAACAACACACATAATCTCTTATTATATTATTATATGATTATATTGATTACATATTATGTTATTATATGATATGTACATAAATATTAGTTTAGTTTGAATATTATAGGTCTACTGATAAAAATATGTAAAATATATAATATGTGTAGTTTTCTCACTGAAAAATTACCTTCAATAGTGCCTTAAAAGGGACAAAGTCAACATTTTGTATTGCACTTAGTATTCAATAGCAAACTTCACCCACCATTTGCCTTATTTGGAAGAGCCAATCTGGGCTTTAGTCCACATACAACAATGCAAGCTACAGTCATACATTTAGTATAAAATGAATTGGTTTGCAGCTGTTGCTGGAACAGGACAGGTCACTGGCACAAAGGAACACTGAGCAAGATGCTGAGGCTGAGTACAGGTTCTGCTAAAAGACAGGACTTGCACCACAGGTGCCTCAAGGCTGGAAACTGATACCACAGGTGCCTCAAGGCTGGAAACTGATACCACAGGTGACCAAAAGGCTGGAAACTGTTACCACAGGTGCCTCAAGGCTGGAAACTGGTACCACAGGTGCCTCAAGGCTGGAAACTGGTATAATAGGAACACAAGCTGGAAACTGTTATCACAGACTGGGAACTGGTTCCTCAGGAACCCCAGGCACACAAGGCTGGAGCTGAATATTCTGATAGTTTGGAACTAGGATGCTCCCTATAAGACTGTGTACCACGGCTAAGTTGGATTGAGACCCAGGTGATGATAGTCTACATCTGGGTTAAACTGTGGTTCCACACTGGGGTGAGGCATAAAAATACAGTACAGCGTATTTGTGTCATAGGTATACAGTGTAGGTTGAGAAGAATCAAAACAGCAATCAAAAGAATGATTATGGTAGCAAGAGTCAAAACCAATTAAGCAGAAACAATACAAATACAGAAAGCAGAGTCCAGGTCCAAGAAAAAGAGCCAGGATGACAAAAATCAGTCTTACCAGGTTCCACAACAACAGTTCAACCCGAAGGAAAAAAATGGAGGAATCAGTAAGCAGGCACAGGATAAACTTGTAGAGGCTAAAACAAAGAGTAGCCCAATGTCAGGGCCGGAAGTGGTCTGTATTTAATTAGAAAACTACCTACAACTGGCAGGAAGGTGGAGCCAGAGAGCCAGCCAGTGTAAACCACAGGTCTCCAGAAATCAGACAGAGTCCTCCAGTTGCTTAGAGGGGAGGCTACAATAATGTGAACCAGGAGACCCAATATCAGTCTTGAGCATAGGTGTGACAGGCATCAGTTACTATTGAGTATGTGGAAGAGTTCACAGTATATACATATATGAATCGGTGATTGACTGATGGCTGTCACATGATAGATACATTTTGAAATGTATCAGAAAAAAGTCTTCTGCAAATTTAAAAATGTAAAATACAATTGTACTGTCTTTTTATTATGTACTTGATGATTATGCAATCCTACTGTGATTACTGGTGCTTTAAGCATTCAAACAATAAATTACTTGTCATGCCTCACTTTGGATGCATTTATTTTGTGTCCATTAAGTTATCTGATAATGCTTGTGAGAATGTACTTAAAAGACTACAATATGTTTCTTTTAGATTTTCATTTGTCATGTGTTTTATTAGATTATGTTGTTTTAGCATTTTATACATCAAACATTTTATAATTCATTCAATGGGCTACTGCGTATCATGTCCTTGTGCAATGCTGCCCCTTGCTCTCTTGCAATGGCTAGTCGGGGCTGTCAATTATCCTGCTGCTACTTAAAGTGTCAGTAAACCTAAAATATAATGTTATATAATTCTGCACATAGTGCAGAATTATATAACATTATATTAGTGCTATCGTTATAAAACCTTATTTCCCCTTTGAATTTTTTAAAAATATGTCAGTTTTTCAGACCCGCTCTCTGTACTCTTCTGTGCGGGTCTGTTTTTATTACACAGCGCATTGTGCCAGCTGTATAGTCACAGCCCGGCCCGACTGCGCCATAACACTAAGTGCAGATCGCTCCTGCTCTGTCTGACAGCAGGAGCGAGCTGCACTTAGTATTATGGCGCGGTCGGGCCGGGCTGTGACTATACAGCTGGCCCGATGCGCTGTGTAATAAAAACAGACCCGCACAGAAAAGTACAGAGAGCGGGTCTGAAAAACTGACATATTTTTAAAAAATTCAAAGGGGAAATAAGAGGGGAAATAAGGTTTTATAACGATAGCACTAATATAATGTTATATAATTCTGCACTATGTGCAGAATTATATAACATTATATTTTAGGTTTACTGACACTTTAACTATCTGAAACACCGGGTCCCTGAAGCTGCTTTTGCAGCTTGATAAATAGGGCCCAGTGTCTCTTCTTATTTATTGGAATATCTTTGAAATTAATAAAAATGAATAAAAACAAAACACTCAAGCTTGTGTGCAACATCTTTGCGTATGATTTTAGATTTTGTTTTTGATTGTGCAAATAATCAAGAGAATACCTTTTAACCCAGACCAGCATGAAAATGACAGGATACAAGGAGAACTAATGAGTGCTGAGTAGGAAGGTAGATGAAACTAATAAATGAGCTGATGGGTTAACAAATAGGTCTCTAGTTATTAAGGTCTGATAGTGCGGATCAGGTCCAACAGACCTCGCTGAATACGGCGAGCAATACGCTCTCCGTATTCAGCATTGCACCAGCAGCTCACAAGAGCTGCTGGTGCAAGGCCGCCCCCTGCAGACTTGCGGCCAATAGGCCGCCAGCAAGGGGGTGTCAATCAACCTGATCGTACTTGATCGGGTTGATTTCCGGCGATGTCTGTCCGCCTGCTCTGAGCAGGCGGACAGGTTATGGAGGAGCAGTCTTTTGTGACCGCTGCTTCATAACTGCTGTTTCTGAAGACTCGCTAGAAACAGGGGCCGTCAAGCTCCATCCGGAGCTTGATAACTAGAGGCCATAGTCTTAATACTTTAAAATGCAGCCTTTTAGTACTTGTTGAGTTCACTGTATGATTAGCCATAGTGCTGATAATCAGTAACATTCATTCATTTAAGGTATGCTTGACACAAGGCTTTGAAACAAATCTACAAATGAAACAAATCTACAAATGAAACAAATCTACAAATGAAACAAATCTACAAATGAAACAAATCTACAAATGAAACAAATCTACAAATGAAACAAATCTACAAATGAATCCTACATAGGATTTTAGAGTCAGCTAAAGAATATGAACATCTTAGTTTGAACATAAAACTTTCCTTTTTTCTTTAATTATCTCTCTAACATATGCAAAATATTAAAACCCGAAAACTGTTAAATGGAAAAATAAAAAAAAAAAACCTCAGAACTTCAGCTCTGAAACAGTGAGACACAACCAAGTCTTTATGAATTCTTCAAGTGAAGGGGAAAAATCCTAAAGACACCTCTAGAATGTCTCCGAACAGCCGCAGCCAGCCTCTCAGGACACTTTTCATTCTATCCAGTAAGACAAACATAACAAAACGAACATGCAAATAATACAATTATTAACATGTGTTACAAGATAGCATTAATTGGGCATCTTATAGAACTTCAGAGGCTACTGGCCAAAACTGTGGGTGAAGTGCTGCTCAATGACTTTCATAGATGATCTCCTCTAAACAGGGTTTATCAGTAGCCTCATGGTAGACTATAACTTGAGCTTTTTCAGCTCCATATACAAAGCAGGAGTGGCTGCTTTGGAGCTCTTGCAGAACAAGTTTACTCATGCAAGCATGCTTACAGCAAGTTACAAAGCCAAGGCCATACAGTCACTACCTTTTAACCTCTTTGCCACCTCTGAGGTTGCATAGATCAATCACCCCAAAGAGGTGTGTTCAAGGTAATTAACAGGCCCTACCCTCGTAGGATTGGTCGCAAAAGAGTAGAGTGTGGTGCTGCACAAGAAAATGATTATGCAAAAGTAGAGAACCTTGTCTATCTCTCGGTACATGGGCCCACTGTGTCTCAGTCTGTTTAGAATTGTCTTTTTTAATATAACCTTATATCTTATTTTGTTTTACAACAATTTACTTAATAAAGAATATGCACATACTATGGGGCATATTTATCAATGTGCAAACGTACATGATACGAAGTAGAGTATCATGTCCGCTGCACATGGATAAATGGCGACAGCATACGTTGTCGGCATATATCATTGCACCCGCAGTTCTTGTGAACTGCTAGTGCAATTGCTACCTGCAGATTTGCATACAATCGGCCGCTAGCTGGGTCTGTCAATCAAACCGATCGTATTCGATCGGGTTGATTTCTGTCCACGGCCTCAGAGCAGGTCGGACAAGTTATGGAGCTTGATAAATACGGAGCCATACGGAGCTTGATAAATATGCCCATATATATATATATATATATATATATATATATATATATATATTATATATATATATATATATATATATATATATAAATTTAAATGCAGTGATCCCTAAATATCTCTAAATAATTGTCCATTGTATTTTTTTTTCATTAATTTTGATTGAATTGTTTGTTATTTTATCATTTCAAATAACAAGTGGAATAATCTACAGAAAATACAAAAGCATCCAGTTTTCTTATCCATATAGCAAATGATATTGCATTTTACAATATTTTAAGTGCATGATAAAGGCAAGGAGTCACTTTTTTAAACAACAACATTATTAATTGCATGATATTTTTAGACAAAGGAAATCTGGAAAATAAAACAATATAAAGTATTACTAATATTTTTCTATTGCTTATATTATACAGCTTTTTATAACCAGGACCTGTACAATTTCAGTTATACATGCATTTTTTTAAAATAACTAATTGGGCAATGAAAACACATTTTGGCTATCTTGAAAAGTGAACAAAAAATGGGTAAAAGTTATACAATTCATATATCGCTCCAATGCTTATTTTTATTCCATTTCCCAGGGCAGCTACTTGATTTGCTTTTTTTCTTTATAGTAACAGGAAATCCTTGCAAAACTATGATGGAATGTCTGTGTATTAAAAAGGAAATGATTATCGAGTATTCAGAAAACACATGCAGGAGACTGCTATTTCTTAGGTCCGGAAAAAGTATTTTTCTGATTATTTTTCTGAAATTATAGGGCAAAGTTATGTTTAAACTTAAACCAGCTTTAGATATTTTTCTTTTTTTCTTTAACCAGTATTTGTAGGATTGCCAATAACAGTCACTCAATAACTATTGGCAACCATAGGATTAAAAATATGTCATTATATCCACTTTCCAATGGCTATTGTATTGAATACACCTGCTTTTGGATTCAGCTAGAAACATAATTTTTCATATGAGAAGCATGTGGCGAGGACAGTTTATTTCATATTATTAAAGCTAAATGTAATATTGTAAGGTGTAATGAGTTACAAAACCGCTTATATGAACAAAAGGTTCAAGAAAGAGTTATATAGCCCCAGGGTTGTAGTTTTCACAGTTCCCTTCTATTAGACTCCCATTTATTCACATATTTATCAGCCATATACTTGTAAAGATTTCAGAAAAAAATGTGAACTATATTGCAATGTAGTTGTAAACTCAAAGGGATATAAAACCCAAATTTTATGTTTCATGATTCAGACAGAGCATTCAATTTGAATCCCTTAATGACCAGCGGTGTACTCTGGTTGCTTAAAATTGCATGCTCTATCTGAATCACGAAAGAAAATAAAATGGGTTTAGTGTCCCTTTAATCACATGCAAACCCAATCGCATTTACCCAGGTGCCCTAACCCGACATGAAATATGAATATTTAACATTCAGGGTGATACAACTAATTCTAACATCAAAGCTAGCGGTTCACAACAAACATTAGGTGGTATCACCGCCAGATCTGCTATTAAAGGTAAAATCCAAGGAATAGTGATTCACTAGCAATATAGCAATAGAATTATACAAGAATTGAACAAGGATTGGGCAAGGGGCAAGACACAAGGCAAGTACTTTTGTAAGATTATGTTTCATATACCTTACTGTTTTCAAATGCGATTGCTACTGTAATACTGTGTCTTATGTGTTTAACTGGTTCCCTCTTTTGTAAAAATGCCTAATATCTTCTTATTCCATTTTGCTGCCTTTTGTCTCTATAACAAACTACATTTTTCAATGACTCCTTCTCCCTCTCCACCTGCACTGTTTATTAGCCCATCTCTCTTAAACTCACATTACTTTTGTACTCATGAACTTTACCTATTCCTAAACACTCTCTCTCCCCCCTGCACCTTGTCTCAAAAGCAGTCTCACTACTGCAAATCTGTATCTCATCTTATGTCACTCTCCCTCTTGCTTCTACTAGCTGCTGGCGATATCTCCCCTAATCCTGGTCCCAACAACTGCCTAGCCGTGCACATCCATGTGTACCATCCCACAGACTCAAAAAACAAAACTCTGACAACCTTACTCACATTCCTCTTGCATCAAAAGCCACTTCCCCTTTCACTTGTGCACTTTGGAACTCTCACTCTGTTTGCAACAAACTCACTTCTATACATGACCTCTTTATCTCCCGCTCCCTCAACCTTCTGGCCCTAACAGAAACCTGGCTCTCTTCCCTAGACACAGCATCCACTGCTGCTCTGTCACATGGGGGTCTCCACTTCAGCCACACTCCTAGGTCTGGTAATAGACAAGGAGGTGGTGTAGGTATTTTACTTTCCTCTCGTTGCACCTTTCAACAAATACATCCCATCTCTTCCCTCACATTTTCTTCATTCGAAACCCACATGATTAGCTTATTCTCTCCTCTTTCTATAGGTGTCGCAGTCATATACCGTCTTCCTGGCTCCTCAACTCAATTTCTAGATCACTTGGCTGCATGGCTACCTTATTTCCTTTCCTCAGACACCCCTTCCCTCATTCTTGGTGACTTCAACATCCCTCTTGACAATCCCACTGCCTCCTCTGCAAAACAACTTCTGCAACTCACTTCTTCTTTTGGTTTGTCACAATGGACTGATTCTCCCACTCACAAAGATGGTCACTCCCTTGACCTGATCTTTAGCTATTGATGCACCCTCTCAAACTTCACAAACTCCCCCTTTCCTCTTTCTGACCACCATCTCCTTACTTGCAACATATCATCCCTCCCTACAACTCTCACCTCCTTCTGCTCCTCACACCAAACTTCACAGAAGCATTATGTCATTAGATCAACAACAGCTTTCTAATTCCATCAAACCTCTCCTCTCATCCTTCTCCTCCTTTTCATGCCCTGACCAATCTATCTGCCACTATAATTCCACCCTTACATCCGTCCTTGACAATCTCGCCCCTCTTACCATAGCTCGGAAATCAAACACTCATCCTCAGCCCTGGCATACTCCTCTGACACGATACCTACGCAGATGTTCCCGTACTGCTGAGCGGCACTGGAGAAAATCTAGGAGTTCAGCTGATTTTCAACACTACAAATTTATCTTGAACTCCTACTACTCTGCCCTTAATTTCCATAAGCAACACTACTTCTCTACTCTTATCTCTAATCTTTCTTCAAACCCAAAACGTTTGTTCTCCACTTTCAATACTCTTCTCCGCCCTCCCCCACCTCCTAATACAACTTCTCTGTCAGCTCAAGACTTTGCCAATCACTTCAATAACAAAATCAACTCCATCAGAAATGAAATCAGCTCTCAACATAATTCCATTCTCTCACCCCCTCAAATGCTCTCAATCAACCACAACCCACATAACCTTAAACTTAGCTTATTCTCCCCTGTTACTGAGGAAGAAGTTTCGGCACTTATACTGCGCTCTCACCTCACTACCTGTCCCCTTGACCCTATCCCCTCACAGCTACTCCCCTCCCTCTCTGACACCCTTACTCCTATACTCACACACACTTTCAACCTCTCTTTCAGCACCAGTATATTTCCCTCATCGCTGAAACATGCACTGGTTACACCTATCCTCAAAAAACCTTCCCTTGATCCTACCTCCCCATCTAACTACCGCCCGATTTCCCTCCTCCCTCTTGCATCAAAGCTTCTCGAAAAACTAGCTTATGCACGCCTTTCCCATTTCCTTACAATAAACTCCCTCCTTGACCCACTGCAATCTGGATTTCGTCCCCATCACTCCACAGAAACAGCAATTGGTAAGGTTACCAACGACCTACTTACAGCAAAATCAAAAGGCCACCTCTCTCTGCTTATTCTCCTTGATCTGTCCGCAGCCTTTGACACTGTTGACCACCCTCTCTTGCTCCAAACCCTCCAATCCTTCTGCATATGTGACACAGCCCTCTCGTGGCTCTCTTCCTACCTGTCAAACCGTACCTTTAGTGTAGCCTTCTCTGGGGCCTCCTCTGCCCCGTGACCACTTTCTGTCGGAGTACCGCAAGGCTCTGTCCTCGGTCCCCTTCTCTTCTCAATCTACACGTCATCACTAGGTTCCCTAATAAAGTCCCATGGTTTACAATATCATTTGTATGCCGACGACACCCAAATCTACTTCTCTGCACCAGACCTTTCTCCTTCCTTGCTAACCCGTGTCACTAACTGTCTTTCTCACATCTCCAACTGGATGTCCTCTCACTACCTCAAGCTAAATCTCTCCAAAACTGAGCTCCTTATTTTCCCCCCTTCTTCTAAACTCTCCACCCCCAATCTCTCTATAACTGTTGACAACTCCATCATTACCCCTACCCCGCATGCCCGATGTCTTGGGGTCACATTTGACTCAGATCTTTCTTTCACTGCTCACATTCAGTCTTTGGCTAAAGCCTGCCGCTTCCACCTTAAAAACATCTCTAAAATTAGACACTTCCTTACACAAGACACAACTAAGATTTTAATCCACTCTCTCATCCTCTCCCGTCTCGATTACTGCAACTCTGTCCTCTCTGGTCTCCCCACCTACCGCCTAGCTCCTTTACAATCCTTAATGAATGCCTCTGCCAGACTCATCTTCCTTACAAGTCGCTCTTCATCTGCTGCACCTCTCTGCCAATCTCTTCACTGGCTTCCTCTTGCCTCTAGGATCAAACACAAAATTCTCACTCTGACATACAAAGCCCTCAACTGCACTGCTCCCCCCTATATCTCAGATCTTGTCTCCAGATGCTCTCCTTCCCGTCCCCTTCGCTCTGCTCAAGACCTCCTACTCTCTTGTCACCTCATCACACTCCCATTTACAGGACTTCTCCAGACTGGCTCCCATCTTGTGGAACTCTCTGCCTCGCTCCACAAGACTCTCTTCTAGTTTTAAAAGCTTCAAGTGCTCCCTAAAGACTCTACTGTTCAGGGATGCATACAACCTACGCTAACCTTACTTTATACCAGTTCCTCTCCTCCATTGCTATCCCCTGAACCCCCCTAGCATGTAAGCTTAAGAGTCCAGCTGTTTGTTGATCACCTTCTCAAGAGCTGACTACAACAGTGCAACTCTTGGCAGGGCCCTCTACCCCTATAACTGTTTTTTTTTTTTGTACTCCTCCTTTGTTAATAGCGCTGCGGAATCTGTTGGCGCTCTACAAATAACCGATAATAATAATAATAATAATAATAATAATAGTGCGCTCCAACTCCCCAAAAAAAGGGATCAATCCACTACGTGAATAAAAGTTCAACAAATTTATTAGGTAGTTGCAGGAAAAAACACAAATCTTAGGTGAAGTAAAAACAACACAGGTAATTGTGGTTTAGTCAACGCAGACTAGTTTTGTACGCATGCGCACTTGGTCACTGCATGTTTGTGACCAGACCACACACCTTTAAATACACTTGTTCTTAAAGTGATATACATCACTTTTCTATAATGCCTATCGGCTAGATTACGAGTTGTGCGTTGGCTGGTCCTAACGCTGCTTTTTAACGCCCGCTGGTATTACGAGTCTTGCAGGTACAGGTGTACCGCTCACTTTTTTGACCAGACTTGGAAATACTGCAAATCCACTTACGTAAATTGCGTATCCTATTTTTTCAATGGGACTTGCATAGCGCCGGTATTATGAGTCTGGCAAAAAGTGAGCGGTAGACCCTCTCCTGTCAAGCCTGGTACCGCATTTTAAAGTCAGTAGTTAAGAGTTTTATGGTGCAAGGCTGTAGCATAAAACCCTTAACTAAAGTGCTAAAAATTACATTAACACCCATAAACTACCTATTAACCCCAAAACCAAGGCCCTCCCGCATCGCAAACACTAAAATTTAATTTTTAACCCCTAATCTGCTGAACCGGACATCACCGCCATTTTAATAAATATATTAACCCCCTAAACCACCGCACTCCCGCCTCACAAACATTAGTTAAATATTATTAACCCCTAATCTGCTGGCCCTAACATCGCTGACACCTACCTACATTTATTAACCCCTAATCTGTCGCCCCCAACATCGCCGCCACTATACTAAAGTTGTTAACCCCTAAATCTAAGTCTAACCCTAACACCCCCTAACAAATATAATTTAAATAAATCTAAATATAATTACTATAATTAACTAAATAATTCCTATTTAAAACTAAATACTTGCCTGTAAAATAATAAACCCTATATAATTCCCTCCCATTCCATTTATAATGGCTTTTGTTTTTTTCAACCTGATTAATTTTTAAGGGTTATTAATCAGGTTGAAAAAAACAAAAGCCATTATAAATGGAATGGGAGGGAATCAAAGTCTAAACAAGAGTTTTTGTTTATAATGATAGAACACAATTGTAAAAATAACTAAAAATACACAATATCAAAGAAATATTTATATATAATAAATGTAAGGGGAGATAATCTCGCTGACCATGAGTGAACCAACCCCCTGCATTAATTATAAATACAAGGAAATCAGAAGGTTTGCACAAAGCACCATTAAAAAGTGAACCACCTGGTTGGGCTCTGAGCCAAGTGCCGGATATCTACAGTGCTGATCGGTTCCTGTTGGCGTTCCTGAGAGGTGATTAGTATCAGGATTGGAGCCTCATTTTGGATACCATCTGTTTCAGCCACTGTGAGTCAGCCGAACGGCTCAGAAGTTTCGGCCTGCACGATATTGCACTGCTTGTGCAACTTTGCTTGTGAGTACCTGGAACATATTGTGTATTTGTAGTTTGTCTCTGTTTGGAATTTGCTGCACCAAGAGCGCCTCTCGTCTTTTGTCTTTTAGGACTGTTTCTTCATCGATTGAAGAGGATGCTCCGCGTCAGATGTCTTGAAGATGGAACCGCTCCTCGCCGGATGGATGAAGATAGAAGATTCTGTCTGGATGAAGACTTCTGCCCGTCTGGAGGACCACTTCGACTGGCTTGGATGAAGACTTCTCCTGGCTTCGTTGAGGACTTCGGCCCGGTTGGGTGAAGACTTCTCCCGGTAAGGTGATCTTCAAGGGGTTAGTGTTAGGTTTTTTAAGGGGGTATGGGGTGGGTTTTAGAGTAGGGTTGGTTGTGTGGGTGGTGGGTTTTAATGTTGGGGGGGATTTGAATTTTTTTTTACAGGTAAGAGAGCTGATTACTTTGGGGCAATGCCCCGCAAAAGGACCTTTTAAGGGCTATTTGTAATTTAGTGTAGGGTAGGGCTTTTTATTTTGGGGTGGCTTTTTTTTTTTAGATAGGGGAATTAGATTAGGTGTAATTAGTTTAAAAATCTTGTAATTTGTTTATTTTTTGCAATTTAATGGGGGGGGGGTTTGTACTTTAGATAATTTTATTTAATTGTATTTAATTGTATTTAATTTAGTTAATTTATTTCATTATAGTGTAGTGCTAGGTGTAATTGTAACTTAGGTTAGGTTTTATTTTACAGGTCAATTTGTATTTATTTTAGCTAGGTAGTTATTAAATAGTTAATAACTATTTAGTAACTATTCTACCTAGTTAAAATAAATACAAACTTGCCTGTAAAATAAAAATAAACCCTAAGCTAGCTACAATGTAACTATTAGTTATATTGCATCTAGCTTAGGGTTTATTTTACAGGTAAGTATTTAGTTTTAAATAGGAATAATTTAGTTAATTATAGTAATTTTATTTAGATTTCTTTTAATTATATTTAAGTTAGGGGGTGTTAGGTTTAGGGTTAGACTTAGGTTTAGGGGTTAATAACTTTAATATAGTGGCGGCAACATTGGGGGCGGCAGATTTGGGGTTAATAAATGTAGGTAGGTGGCGTTGATTGTAGGGCCAGCAGATTAGGGGTTAATAATATATAACTAATGTTTGCAACGCGGGAGTGCGCCGTTTTTGGGGTTAATATGTTTATTATAGTGGCGGCGATGTTGGGGGCAGCAGATTAGGGGTTAATAAATTTAGATAGGTGGCGGCGACATAGGGGGTGGCAGATTAGGGGTTAATAAATATAATGTAGGTGTCAGCGATGTTGGGGGCAGCAGATTAGGGGTTCATAAGTATAATGTAGGTTGCGGCGATGTCAGGGGCGGCAGATTAGGGGTTAATAAATGTAAGATTAGGGGTGTTTAGACTCGGGGTTCATGTTAGAGTGTTAGGTGTAGACATAAAATGTATTTACCCATAGGAATCAATGGGGCTGCGTTAAGGACCTTTACGCTGCTTTTTTGCAGGTGTTAGACTTTTTTCAGCCGGCTCTCCATGTTGATTCCTATGGGGAAATCGTGCACGAGCACGTTACACCAGCTCACCGCTAACGTAAGCAGCGCTGGTATTGGAGTGTGATAAGGAGCAAAAACACTCACTTCTTGTCTGGGTTGTAAAAACCCATAATACCAGCGCTGTCTGTAAGTGAGCGGTGAGCATAAATTGCTTGTTAGCACCGCACAGCCTCTAACGCCAAACTCGTAATCTAGCCGTATGTGTCTACTAGATAACATTAATAGATATAACACAGATTATACAAAGTTTCTATTACCATATAATTAGTAATATATATATTACATTTGTTTAGTGTTACAATTGAAAAATTCTTCCTATAAAAAAGCAGCAGAAAGAAATTATCCCTAAGAGACAATTTTTTAGTGCTTATACATTTTCATAATCAAATTCATTTCAAAAACATTTACCTTCTTATGCCATCAGAATATATATATATATATATTACATTTGTTTAGTGTTTTTTGCAATTGAAAATTTTGTTTATATAGAAAAGCAGTAAAAAGAAATTATCCCTGAGAGACAAATTTAAATGCTTATGCATTTTCATAGTCAAATTCATTTAAAAAAATATTTACCTTCTTATGCCTTCAAAATGGATTTAAGGGGGATGAAAATTGACCTCATTATAAGGTTTGTCATCTATAAAATACCTGCCTCTCTGGCTAGATATTCTATTGTATTAGGTTTATGTCTATCTGAAAAGGTCTAGGTCTCTCCTCATATTGATCTCTAGGGGACTTATAGTCTTTAAAGAAAAAAATCCAAAAGACCTCTCTCTTGTTAAGCTTGCTTTCCCTATCGCCTCCTCTCTTCCATATGGGGATATGATCAATGGCTTGCAAAGTTAGTGAGGATGGATCTGAATTGTGCATATCTTTAAAGTGTCTCGAGACAGGGGTGTCTGAATCTGGATCTTCTATAGATGTTAAATGTTCCAAAAATCTATCTTTTATAGGTCTCTTAGTTTTTCCTGTGTACTGTATCTGACATTCATTACAAGTTAATAAATAAACTGCATGTGTAGTATAACAATTGATAAAATATTTAATTTTATGTTCATGACCTGTTGTACTTGATTTGAACGTATCTCCTTCAGTGATATATTTACAAGTTTTACATGCAGTCCTTCTACATTTAAATAAAACTTTTCTTGCTTTTTAACCGTGTAGATTTAGTATTCTTCAGAGGGTGACAAATAATTTGCCAGAGTTTTCGCTTTTTTGGATACAAATTCAAAACCTATTTCTGTAATTTGTTTAGTAACAGTCAGCGTGTAAAATAAGTACATTCTCCTTGATTATATTGCAGATTTTACTGAATTCTGTGCTATAAGTTGTAATGAACTTTACTTTCTCGTGTCTGTTGGTGTTTTTAGGTTGTTTATATTTTAAAAGTTGATCTCTGGTCATTATATCTGCACTTGCCTTGGCCTGACATTTCTGAATATCCTCAAACTTTTAGTCTTTCTGTAATAATTTGTGCTTGTTTTAGCATATTCCTCCTCAGTTGAGCAATTCCTCTTTGCTCTTATGAATTCTCCTTTGGGAATGCCTCTTATTACATGTTTGGGATGGCATGAGTTGGATTGAAGTATTGTGTTACCTGCCGTTGATTTTCTATATAATTTAGTTTCCACTGTCTGTTCTTTATTTACATAAATAGTAATATCCAAAAAATTTATGGATTCAGTGTTGTGCTCTCCTACCAATTTTATTCCACAATGATTGTCATTCAGATATTGACAGAAGAGATCTGTCTTCTCATTGTCCCCATAAAAAATGAAGAACAAATCATCAATGTATCTGTAGAAGTATTTAATATCCATTTTGAAAGGATTTCTCTCCCCAAAAACGTGGGACAGCTCCAACCAACCCATAAAGAAGTTGGCCCCCATAGCTGTCCCACGTTTCTGTAGAAAGAAATCACTTCCAAACATGAAAAAGTTGTGTGTCAGTAGATACTCTACTGCACTTACTAAGAAGCGCTTAGTAGCTGGTTCATATTTACTATATGTGTCTAGAAAAAACTACAATGCTATAATGCCCTTTGTGTGTTGTATGCAGGTGTAGAGAGAAGCTACACCTATAACTAGGAATCTATATGATGATTCCCATTTGACTTTAGTTTACATAGAAGAGATGTAGTGTCCTGTATGTAGCTCGGGAGATTTTTTACCAACGGATGAAGTTTAGGAAAATAGTGAAAGATAGGAGTGACTGGAAATGATGGTATGAGAGGATCTTTTGTTTGTTGATTTATTACTCCATTGTGTTTTGCTAGTAAAATTATTCCTACCACTTCATTTTTGAATTGCTGAGTTGGATTTTATTTTAATTTCATATAAACCTCTGTATCACTAACTTGTTTCATTGTTTCTGTGATGTAGTCAGATTTATTTAGAATAACCACATTACCTCCTTTATCAGAAGGCCTGATCTATCTCCTCATTTTCACTTAAGTCTTGTAAAGCTTGTTTCTCTGTAGCTGTAATGTTTCGCTGACCCATTTTAGATTTTTTGATTTGATCATCAAGATTTCTTAATTTGTCTTCTATCATTTTTTGAAACACATCCAGGACCAAAGGTCTCGAGTGGACAGGATAAAATTAACTTTTTTATTTTTTATGTATATATTGCACATCTTTGTCTTCAATGAGGTCATTAGCCTCATTTATACTCTCTTTAGCCAGATGTTGTAAATCCTGTACTGCACACCAATCAGAAAACGTTAGTATTTCATCACTGTTACACCCTATAGTTTCAATGGTATTGGTTTGTGTCGTCTGTTCATTCATACCAAAAAAAGTGTTTTTTTAAAGTGATTTTATGGAGAAATCTGTTAACATCTAGTATTGTTTCGAATAGATTAAAATGAGTAGATGGCACAAAGTTTAACCCTTTTGATAATAAACATATTTCTGATTCTTTCAATGTAATTGTTGATGAATTAATTACATTCTTATCTAAATGTATTTTTGATTTGTTTGGCCTTGCGACCTGGTTGCATATTTTTTCTGTGTCCCCTTGTGGTAAGATTGCTGGTGGGCAAGATATTTCTTGGTGTTGAAACTGCTTTTGTTTTTGTTTGAGCTTACTGCCTTTACCCCTGCTTCCTCTGTATGTTTTTTTCTTGTTGATAATGTCTGGGGATCCCCGTTTTTTAATATTGATTTACTGTGGTTTGTGTATGTATATTTTTTGGTGTTTGTAATACAGCAGGAGTTACATCCTCATTGTATTCATTATCAGATGAATCAATATCATAATCTGTGTCTGAGAATGTTACTATTTTGTAATTTTTCTTATTTCTGTTTCTCCTTTGATTTTTAAAACATCTAGGCTTTCCTTGCTCCTCATAAGTCCAACTATATACTTGCTTTGAGTCATAATCTCTCTTGTCTCTCTGCATTTTTCTAGATTTGAATAGCCACATTTCTTTTTTAAAAGTATTCATCTTAGTTTCAAATTGTTTGTCATAACTCTGAAACTCTGTATCCTTTTGGTAAGTTTTTAATTTTTCTTGTACTTCCCTCATTTCATTTAGTAAGTCAGTCACTCACAATCAATGAGGGAAATTTCCTCATTCTTAATCCTCTAGGGATACGTTTGTCATGTTTATATAAAATAAATGATTTGATATCTAATTCTAATTTGATGTCTTTTTTTTCTCAACATATCTATTTTAAAAAATAAACTATCCAATGTGTGGACAATATGTCCATAGAGGCAGGTATTTTATAGATGATAAACCTTATAATGAGGTAAATTTTCATCCCCCTTAAATCCATTTTGAAGGCATAAGAAGGTAAATATTTTTTTAAATGAATTTGACTATGAAAATGAATAAGCATTTAAAATTTGTCTCTCAGGGATAATTTCTTTTTACTGCTTTTCTATATAAAAAACATTTCAATTCCAAAAAACACTAAACAAATGTAATATATATATATATATTACATATACAACATAAGAAGGTAAATATTTTTTAAATGAATTTGATTATTCTTAGGGATTATTTCTTTCTATTGCTTTTTTATAGGAAAAATTTTTTCAATTGCAACACTAAACAAATGTAATATATATATTACTAATTATATGATAATAGATACTTTGTATAATCTGTGTTTTATCTATTAATGTTATCTAGAAGACACATAGGCATTATAGAAAAATGATGTATATACTTTTAAGAACAATGGTATTTAAAGGTGTGTGGTCTGGTCACAAACTTGTAGTGACGAAGTGCGCATGCTCACGAAACTAGTCTGCGTTGACTAAACCACACTTACCTGTGTTGTTTTTACTTCACCTAAGATTTATGTTTTTACCTGCAACTACCTAATAAATTTGTTGATTTTTTATTCACGTAGTGGATTGATCCCTTTTTTGGGGGGAGTTGGAGCGCACTATACATTGGATTTCTCTTGTATCTCTTTGTGTGTGAAGTGGACACACTTGTTGCAGCACCAACCGACCAGTATTTGGGACTTCATTACCCACTCTCCATTGTGCCGTTTATTTCAGACTGTAAGAGTAAGCTTTTTTTTTCTCTACAGACGGTGTTGGAGGCAGTGCTGTTGTATCTACTCTACTGCTATTAAGCCGTCCACCAAAGGACCAATCAAATTGGGCATTGTGGACAGCGCCTATAAGAGTGACGTCACTCCGCCACGGCGGTAATTTCATCTAACGGAACTAACCGGTCTGAATTGTTTTGGGGCAAGCAAAAGATCTTCTCTCGTAGTAACTATATATCCGGATAACTGGTCTCTCTAACTTGGACATATAGCCTGTGATTTGACTATTCATATTTTCAAGAGTTTTGTGGTGGCAACCTATATTATATACGGAGATGTCCGTTTATTATCTTGTGATTTTATTGTGTATTGTATTATTACTTGTTTGCACTTTACGTATAATTAAATTTTAGGCAAAGCCTTAATAATCACTCAACTTTTATTATTACACATTTCTATTTTTACAAAGAGTATGGTCAGTGTATAGACCATAATCGTCAATAAGTTTGTTGTTTTTTTTTCCTTATTAATGTCAGTTTCACTATTGTGTTAATTTTAAAGATTCACATTGGATTTTAGGTATTATAAGATGCCTTACTTTTATAAACACTTTCAATTAAGTATGTTGTAGGTTTATACTGCATTTAGGCACACTGACGCCTAGATTTAGAGTTCTGCGGCCAAAGGTGTGCGTTAGCTACGCTGGCTTTTTTCTGGCCGCACCTTTTAAATACTGCTGGTATTTAGAGTTCACAGAAGGGCTGCGTTAGGCTCCAAAAAAGGAGCGTATAGCATATTTACCGCAACTTCAACTCTCGATACCAGCGGTGCTTACGGACGTGGCCAGCTTAAAAAACGTGCTCGTGCACGATTCCCCCATAGAAAACAATAGGGCTGTTTGAGCTGAAAAAAAACCTAACACCTGCAAAAAAGCAGCGTTCAGCTCCTAACGCAGCCCCATTGTTTTCTATGTGGAAACACTTCCTACGTCTGCACCTAACACTCTAACATGTACCCCGAGTCTAAACACCCCTAGCCTTACACTTATTAACCCCTAATCTGCCGCCCCCGCTATCGCTGACCCCTGCATATTATTTTTAACCCCTAATCTGCCGCTCCATACACCCCGCCACCTACATTATCCCTATGTACCCCTAATCTGCTGCCCTAACATCACCGACCCCTATATTATATTTATTAACCCCTAATCTGCCACCCCCCAACGTCGCCTCCACCTAACTACACTTATTAACCCCTAATCTGCCGACCGGACCTGAGCGCTACTATAATAAATGTATTAACCCCTAATCCGCCTCACTCCCGCCTCAATAACCCTATAATAAATAGTATTAACCCCTAATCTGCCCTCCCTAACATTGCCGACACCTAACTTCAAGTATTAACCCCTAATCTGCCGACAGGAGCTCACCGCTACTCTAATAAATGTATTAACCCCTAAAGCTAAGTCTAACTTTAACCCTAACACCCCCCTAAATTAAATATAATTTCAATCTAACAAAATAAATTAACTCTTATTAAATAAATTATTCCTATTTAAAGCTAAATACTTACCTGTAAAATAAACCCTAATATAGCTACAATATAAATTATAATTATATTATAGCTATTTTAGGATTTATATTTATTTTACAGGTAACTTTGTATTTATTTTAACCAGGTACAATAGCTATTAAATAGTTAAGAACTATTTAATAGCTAAAATAGTTAAAATAATTACAAAATTACCTGTAAAATAAATCCTAACCTAAGTTACAATTAAACCTAACACTACACTATCAATAAATAAATTAAATTAAATACCTACAATTACCTACAATTAAACCTAACACTACACTATCAATACATTAATTAAATACAATACCTACAAATAACTACAATTAAATAAACTAACTAAAGTACAAAAAATAAAAAAGAACTAAGTTACAAAAAATAAAAAAATATTTACAAACATTAGAAAAATATTACAACAATATTAAACTAATTACACCTACTCTAAGCCCCCTAATGAAATTACAAAGCCCCCCAAAATAAAAAAATGCCCTACCCTATTCTAAATTTAAAAAGTTCAAAGCTCTTTTACCTTACCAGCCCTGAACAGAGCCCGTTGCGGGGCATGCCCCAAGAAATTCAGCTCTTTTGCCTGTAAAAAAACACATACAATACCCCCCCAACATTTACAACCCACCACCCACATACCCCTAATCTAACCCAAACCCCCCTTAAATAAACCTAACACTAAGCCCCTGAAGATCTTCCTACCTTATCTTCACCTCACCGGGTATCACCGATCGGTCCTGGCTCCAAAATCTTCATCCAACCCAAGCGGGGGCTGGCGATCCATAATCCTGCGGCTGAAGAGGTCCAGAAGAGGCTCCAAAGTCTTCATCCTATCCGGGAAGAAGAGGCGATCCAGACCGGCAACCATCTTGATCCAAGCGGCATCTTCTATCTTCATCCAATGAGGAACGGCTCCATCGTGAAGACATCCAGCGCGGATCAATCTTCTTCCGACGACGTCCAACTGAAGAATGACGGTTCCTTTAAGGGACATCATCCAAGATGGCGTCCCTCAAATTCCGATCGGAATTAAGGTAGGAAAATTCTGATTGGCTGATGGAATCAGCCAATCAGAATCAAGTTCAATCCGATTGGCTGATCCGATCAGCCAATCAGATTGAGCTCGCATTCTATTGGCTGATCGGAACAGCCAATAGAATGCAAGCTCAATCTGATTGGCTGAAAATAAAAAAATATTTACAAACATAAGAAAAATATTACAACAATTTTAAACTAATTACACCTACTCTTAGAGTAGGTGTAATTAGTTTAAAATTGTTGTAATATTTTTCTAATGTTTTTAAATATTTTTTTATTTTTTGTAACTTAGTTCTTTTTTATTTTTTGTACTTTAGTTAGTTTATTTAATTGTAGATATTGTATTTAATTAATGTATTGATAGTGTAGTGTTAGGTTTAATTGTAGGTAATTGTAGGTATTTTATTTAATTAATTTATTGATAGTGTAGTGTTAGGTTTAATTGTAACTTAGGTTAGGATTTATTTTACAGGTAATTTTGTAATTATTTTAACTATTTTAGCTATTAAATAGTTCTTAACTATTTAATAGCTATTGTACCTGGTTAAAATAAATACAAAGTTACCTGTAAATATAAATATAAATCCTAAAATAGCTATAATATAATTATTATTTATATTGTAGCTATATTAGGGTTTATTTTACAGGTAAGTATTTAGCTTTAAATAGGAATAATTTATTTAATAAGAGTTAATTTATTTCGTTAGATTTAAATTATATTTAACTTTGGGGGGGGTGTTAGGGTTAGGGTTAGACTTAGCTTTAGGGGTTAATCCATTTATTACAGTAGCGGCGAGATTCGGTCGGCAGATTAGGGGTTAATAATTGAAGTTAGGTGTCGGCGATGTTAGGGAGGGCAGATTAGGGGTTAATACTATTTATTATAGGGTTATTGTGGCGGGAGTGAGGCGGATTAGGGGTTAATAACTTTATTATAGTAGCGGTGCGGTCCGCTCGGCAGATTAGGGGTTAATAAGTGTAGGCAGGTGGAGGCGACGTTGAGGGGGGCAGATTAGGGGTTAATAAATATAATATAGGGGTCGGCGGTGTTAGGGGCAGCAGATTAGGGGTACATAAGGATAACGTAGGTAGCGGCACTTTGCGGTCGGCAGATTAGGGGTTAATTATTGTAGGTAGCTGGCGGCGACGTTGTGGGGGGCAGGTTAGGGGTTAATAAATATAATATAGGGGTCGGCAGTGTTAGAGGCAGCAGATTAGGGGTACATAAGTATAACATAGGTGGCGGTCGGCAGAATAGGGGTTAAACAATTTTAATAGAGTGGCGGTGATGTGGGGGGACCTCGGTTTAGGGGTACATAGGTAGTTTATGGGTGTTAGTGTACTTTAGAGCACAGTAGTTAAGAGCTTTATAAACCGGCGTTAGCCCAGAAAGCTCTTAACTACTGACTTTTTTCTGCGGCTGGAGTTTTGTCGTTAGAGTTCTAACGCTCACTTCAGCCACGACTCTAAATACCGGCGTTAGAAAGATCCCATTAAAAAGATAGGATACGCAATTGACATAAGGGGATCTGCGGTATGGAAATGTCGCGGCTGAAAAGTGAGCGTTAGACCCTTTAATGACTGACTCCAAATACCAGAGGGCGGTAAAAACCAGTGTTAGGAGCCTCTAACGCTGGTTTTGACGGCTACCGACCAACTCTAAATCTAGGCCTGAGTTTTTTCGTCACTATCACATTTGACCACTTGTGCTTAGACACTTTTATAGGTTCATACTCCAATATATGAGTAACAGTGTTGATATTCACCTTTAGCTATAGTGCTCCTGCTCAATTTTATTGCATATATAGATATATTTATTTGTAATATTGGTGTTTAGACATGTTTATAGGTTTTGGCTTTTGGATTATTACCTAATAGAATTCACCCACTCACCTTTAGCTATAGCGCTCCTGTCTAAATTACACTTATTTCATGGATTTTTATGCTGGACACGGTATCCCCCAAAGGACTGAATGTTAAACCGGATTTTGTTCTATTTATCAGCTGAGAATGGACCAATTGCGCTTTGTAGCACCTACAAACAGATGACAAGAAATCATCAAAGAAAAATTGAATCTCCTGACATTCCACAGGAGGAGCTACCTAGAAAATATACAATGAATGGAATCTGCAATGAAGATAATTTCCCCTATCCTATTATGTACATTGAATATTAAATTGTTTTAAAACTCATTTTTTTACAATTTTTTACAGGTACTTGATTTACCTGATATTCATTATTTTTTTTTTGCCCTGAGTGTAAGCAACTTAACATAAATGAACGATCACGTTTGGACTTTGCTGTTTATGCCTAGAGGCGGCGGATGCCATGGGAATCAATGGGAGTCTGAAAGCAGCAAAAGCTTATGTTCGCTGCTGCCCGATATCCTATTGATTCCTATGGTAATGTCTACACCTAACACCCTAACATGTCCCGCAAGTCTAAACACCCCTAATCTGTCCCCCCCCTACACCGCCGCCAGCTACATTATACTTATTAACCCCTAAACCACCGCTCCCGGAGTCCACCGCCACTCTAATAAACTTATTAACCCCTAAACCGCCGCTCGCGGAGCCCACCGCCACCTAGATTATATTTATTAACCCCTAAAACTAAGTCTAACCCTAACACCCCCTAACTTAAATATAATTTAAATAAATCTAAATAAATTATTCCTATTTAAAACTAAATACTTACCTAGAAATAAACCCTAAGATAGCTACAATATAACTAATAGTTACATTGTAGCTAGCTTAGGGTTTATTTTATAGGTAAGTAGGAATATTTATTTAGATTTATTTAAATTATATTTAAGTTAGGGCGGGTTAGGGTTAGACTTAGGTTTAGGGGTTAATACATTTATTAGAGTTGCGGTGGGCTCCGGGAGCGGCGGTTTAGGGGTTAATAACTTTATTTAGTTGCGGTGGGCTCTGGGAGTGGCGATTTAGGGGTTAATAACTTTATTTAGTTGCGGTGGGGTCCGGGAGTGGTGGTATAGGGGTAAACATTATAGTATAGTGTGGGTGTTTAGTGACAGGGTACCAATAAAGCTGGGAAAAAGCCGAAGAGCAGCGAGATCGATGACTGATAGTTAACAAAAGTCCGCTGCTCATCACACTGTACTTGGTGCGCGGCTTTTTGACAGATTTTTTGGTAATTTTGGAGAACGTATTCAGGTCCGCGGCAGCGATGTTAGGCGATCTTAGGCGAGCGTATTGGTGCGGCGAATGCAGGTAAGTTGACAGCTTAATAAGTAGGGGCCATAAAGTTGACCCAAATACTTCTGCATGAAAAACAAAAATATATATAGTGTTCTAAAACTTTAATAGTATCATACTTGCAAACTATATCTGTGTTCAATTAATGACAATTAACTCTAGATTGTGAAATTCTATTTAAACTTATATTTATATACTAGTATGTGCAAAATAGATAAATATCTCCAAATTCCTGTTTAAATTTGTTAATATAGTTTAGAAATGTGTGTAACATTATAGAAGCTATATATAAATATAAATATAAAAAGTTGATGTTATATATATATATATATATATATATATATATATATATATATATATATATATATATGAGAGTGATGTATCAGTGTGCTAAATGAGGATATCAGTGTGTTTTCAGTTGGCCTATAAATAATGTGATACTATTTTAATCTGTTAAAAAACATCTTATTTCTATTTATTGATTGAGACCTATAGGGGTTAAAGTCTTGAGTTCATATATCCATTTGTTTTCTAGTTTAAATACATTTTTGTGAATATCTGTCCCTCTCAAATTTATTTTGACTTTTGCAATGCCAGTATAGAATAGAAACTTCTTGTTTGCATTATTACATTCTCGAAAATGTCTTGGAATGGGAAGATCTTTATTCCTATATTTATCAGTGGTTAAAGGGAAAGTCTAATCAAAATTAAGCTTTCATGATTCCAATATGGCATGCAATTTTAAACAACTCCAATTTACTTTTATCGTCAAAATTGCTTTGCTCTCTTGGTATTCTTTGTGGAAAGCTAAACATAGGTAGGCTCATATGCTAATTTCTAAGCCATTGAACTGCCTCTTATCTAAGTGTCATTTTTTTACATTTCGACACTGCTAGTTCATGTGTGTCATATAGATAACATTGTGCTCACTCCCTTGGAATTATTTAAGAGTCAGCACTGATTGGCTAAAATGTATGTCTGTCAAAATAACTGAGATAAGGGGCAGTCTGCAGAAGCTTAGAAACCAAGTAATCACAGAGGTAAAAAGTTTATTAACATAACAGTGTTGTTTATGCAAAACTGGGGAATGGGTAATAAAGGGATTATCTATCTTTTTAACCCCTTAAGGACCAACGACATACAGGGTACGTCCTACAAAAAAAGTCTTTAACAACTATGGATGTACCCTGTATGTCGCTGGTGTCTTCAAGAGGTGAAAGCAATTCTGATTGCTTCCAGTCGCTTTTTCTGTTATTGCAGTGATGCCTCGATATTGAGGCATCCTGCAATAACATTTTTTAGCCATCCGATGCAGAGAGAGCCACTCTGTGGCCCTCTCTGCATCGGAGATCGATGGCTACGATCGTTGGTGGGTGGAAGCCGATGTGGGAGGAGGGTGGGCGGCCATCGATGTCGGGTTGTGCGTCAGAGGGGGGGGCAGGCCCGTGCACGTGGCGGGAGCAGGTGGGAATCGCTACGCTACAAAACATTTTTGTACACAAAGTGGGAGAGAGGAGGGAGGGAATTTTGATCTAAGGGATCGGGGAGGGGGTGGGGGTTGTTTATTGAGGGGGAAGCTACACTACAGAAAAATATAGAAAAAAAAACAAAAATAAAAAAATTATGGAAAACTGGGTACTGGCAGACAGCTGCCAGTATCCAAGATGGTGCACAGTAAGGTAGAGGGGGAGGGTTAGAGAGCAGAATATGTAAATATGTGGACTTTTAAAAATAAACTATACCTTTTATTTTAGTACTGGCAGACTTTCTGCCAGTACTTAAGATGGCAGGGACAATTGTGGGGTGGGGGAGGGAATAGAGCTGTTTGGGAGGGATCAGGGGGTGGAATGTTTCAGGTGGGAGACTTATCTCTACACTAAAGCTAAAATTAACCCTGCAAGCTCCCTACAAGCTACCTAATTAACCCCTTCACTGATGGGGATAATACAAGTGTGGTGTGCAGCGGCATTTAGCAGCCTTCTAATTGCCAAAAAGCAATGCCAAAGCCATATATGTCTGCTATTTATGAACAAAGGGGATCCCAGAGAAGCATTTACAACCATTTGCGCCATAATTGCACAAGATTTTTGTAAATAATTGCAGTGAGAAACCTAAAGTTTGTGAAAAAGTGTGTGAAAAAGTGAACGATTTTTTTTTATTTGATTGCATTTGGCGGTGAAATGATGGCAAGAAATATACAAAAATGAGCCTAGATCAATACTTTGGGTTTTCTACTACACTACACTAAAGCTAATATTTACCCTACAAGCTCCCACAAACTCCCTAATTAACCCCTTCACTGCTAGGCATAATACACGTGTGGTGCGCAGCAGCATTTAGCGGCCTTTTAATTACCAAAAAAGCAACGCCAAAGCCTTATAAGTCTGCTATTTCTGAATAAAGAGGATTTCAGAGAAACATTTACAACCATTTGTGCCATAATTGCACAAGCTGTTTGGAAATAATTTTAGTGAGAAACCTAACATTTTGAAAAAGTGAACAATTTTTTTTATTTGATAGCATATGGCGGTGAAATGGTGGCATGAAATATACCAAAATGGGCCTAGATCAATACTTTGGGTTGTCTTCTAAAAATAAAAAAAATATATACATGTCAAGGGATATTCAGGGATTCCAGACAGATATCAGTGTCCCAATGTAACTATTGCTAATTTTTTTTAAAAAGTGCTTTGGAAATAGCAAAGTGCTGCTTTTATTTATTGCCCTATAATTTGCAAAAATAGCAAAGAACGTGTAAAGATTGGGTATTTCCAAACTTAGGACAAAATTTAGAAACTATTTAGCATGGGTGTTTTTTGGTGGTTGTAGATGTGTAACAGATTTTGGGGGTCAAAGTTAGAAAACGTGTGTTTTTTCCATTTTTTCATCATATTTTATAAAAATAATTATAGTAAATTATAAGATATGATGAAAATAAAGGTATCTTTAGAAAGTCCATTTAATGGCGAGAAAAACATGATATAATATGTGTGGGTACAGTAAATGAGTAAGAGGAAAATTACAGCTAAAAGGAAACACTGCAGAAATGTAAAAATAGCCTTGTTCCCAAACAGTCAGAAAATGGAAAAGTGCTGTGGTCCTTAAGGGGTTAAGCAATAATAATTCTAGTGTGGACTGTCCCTTTAACCTAAATATAACCTGTTCTCTAGTTTGTGTATTACTATAAAGGAATAGCACCTGAGGAACGCTGCTCCTTAACTTGTTCGCCACCTTTTAGGTGGGGGACTACAATCATTCCGATCCATTCTGATCTGGATGATTGACACCCCCAGCTAGCGGCCAATTGGCCGCGAATGTGCAGGGGATGGCATTGCACAAGCATTTCACCAGAAATGCTTGTGCAATATTAAATGCCGAGAGTGTATGCTGTCAGCATTTAGCGATGCCGGGTGGACATGATTCGCTACAGCGAATCGTATCTGCCCGGCACTTAATAAATTGGCCCCTATGGGTAGCTGAAATGCTTGCAAAATGAAATGCTAACTTCAGTTACTTAAATTGTAACCTATTCATGCTAATGTATTGCTGCTTGACCCCTCATGCCATGGGTTAATATCCATGTTTACAGCACTACATCACTATGAGGGATATTTATCAAAGCCTCAACTTTGTTGCATTTGCCGGCACCAATATGCTCGACTAACATCGACTAACATTGCGGCCACGTATCTCAATACGCTCTCCATATTTATAAAAAAAAAAAAAACCTCAAAAAGATGCGCACCAAGTACAGGGCGATGAGCATCTGACTGTTGTTAACTAGCAGTCATCAATCTTGCGTCTATTCAGCTTTTTCCCAACTTTATTTAAACCCTGTCACTAAAAGCCACCACTATACTAAAATGTTTAACCCCTATCCCGCCACTCTCTGACCCCACCGCAGCATAAATAAATATATTAACCCCTATCCCGCCGCTCCCCGACCACGCCGCAACCTAAATAAACGTATTAACCCCTAAACCGCTGGCCTCCGACATCACTGCCACTAACTAAACCTATTAACCCCTAAACCGTCATCCCCCCACATTGCCAAAAAATATATTAAGCTATTAATCCCTAAACCTAACAACCTGCTAACTTTAAATTAAAATTACAACATCCCTATCTTCAAATAAATGTAAACTTACCTTTTGAATTAAGATAAACTATATTAAACTATTAATTAACCGACCCTGACTATTATCCTACAATTAAATTAAACTACCAATTAAATAAAACAAATTACATATTAATAAGCCTAAACCTACTCAAATTTATTAAATATACAATTAAACATTATTAAAAGTACTAAGTTACAGAAAAAAACAAACACTAAGTTACAAAAACAAACACTAAATTACGAAAAATAAAAACCACATTATCAAAAATAAAAAGAATTACACCTAATCTAATAGCCCTATCAAAATAAAAAAGTCCCCCCCCCAAATAAAAAAAACCCTAGCCTACAATAAACTACCAATGGCCCCAAAGAAATCAGCTCTTTTACCTGCAAAAAAATACAAACACCCCCCAACAGTAAAACCCACCACCCAACCAACCAACCCCCCCAAATAAAAAATCTATCTAAAATAACCTAAGCTCCCCATTGCCCTGAAAAAGGCATTTGTATGGGCATTGCTCTTAAAAGGGAATTTAGCTCTTTTACATGCCCAGACCCTAATCTAAAAATAAAACCCACCCAAAAAAACTTTAAAAAAACCTAACACTAACCCCCGATGATCCACTTACAGTTATTGAAGTCCCACTTGAAGGATCCATCCAGCCTGCAAGAAGTCTTCCTCCAAGTGGCCTCTTCGATCTTAATCCAGCCAGCGAAGTCCTCATCCAGTCGGCAAGAAGTCTTCATCCAGATGGCATCTTATATCTTCATCCATCCGGAGCAGAGCGGGTCCATCCTGAAGACATCCGGCACAGAGCATCCTCTTCATATGGTCGCCGCTGTAAACTGGAACTTCAATGGAAGTGACGACATCCAAGATGGCATCCCTTGCATTCCTATTGGCTGAAAGATTTTAATCAGCCAATAGGATTAGAGCTGCTAAAATCCTATTAGCTGTTCCAATCAGTCAATAGGATTTGAGCAGCTCTCACTCTATTGGCTGTTCCAATCAGTCAATAGAATGAGAGCTCAATTGGCTGATTGAAACAGCCAATAGGATGAGAGCTGCTCAAATGCTATTGGGGGGTCAGCCTGTTAGTGCTCAGACCATACGCCGCACACTGCATCAAATTGGTCTGCATGGCTGTCTTCCCAGAAGGAAGCCTCTTCTAAAGATGATGCACAAGAAAGCCCGAAAAACAGTTTGCAGAAGACTAGCAGACTAAAGACATTAAAATTGTAGGCTATAAAATTGTATATTCTATCTGACTTATGAATGAAAGTTTGGGGGTTTCCTGTCACTTTAACAACTTTCCTAGGACAGAGGGTTACAGTGGAATGTATAGCAGTCCTTTGCATTCCTCTGGCTGTTACTCTTCTGTAACTGGATTTAAATATACCACAACCAGAAGCTGATGAGTTTGATCAGCACACCAATGATAGCTTAAACAAAGTGTATATTGTGAATTAAGAATACTTCTGTGGTTTTCTTTATTTTATATAAAATTGAATGGGGCCTATCTATCAAGCTCCGAAAGGAGCTTGAAGCTCTGTTTTTCTGGCGAGCCTGCAGGCTCGCCAGAAACACCAGTTATGTAGCAGCGGTCTAAAGACCGCTGCTCCATAACCCTGTTTGCCTGCTCTGATGAGGCGGACAGGAATCGCCGGAATTCAACCCGATTGTTGATTGACACCCCCCTGCTGGTGGTAGGGGGCGGCGTTGCACCAGCAGATCTTGTGAGCTTCTGGTGAAATGCTGAATATGGAGAGGATCAGGTCCGCAAGACCTATGATAAATAGGCCTCTTTGTGTCCATTTTGTTGCCAAAATAAATTGCAAAACCCGTGGTCAGGAGGACTGTGATCACCACAGTGATTTCCATGCTATCTGGTGGTATCCGATAAAAAAACAGATAGTTGGGGGGGGGGGGGGGACACAACAATAAATGAGATAGAAAGGATTGGAATTCACCTTTATATATCAAGCTTAAAATACGTTTTTAAAATATCCAACTTGACAATGTTGCTTTTAATGGAACTAATTTTAGAGATAGGTTTCTCACTAGCTGGGCTGGAGAAGTAGAGAAGAGGTACTGTCTGCTGTGATAGGGTTTGACAAGTACAGATTTATAAAAGAGTTCTGGACATAGAAGAAAATAATATACAAAAAAAAAACTTTATTGACATTTTATATCACAAAACATGAATGAAACCATAAAAACAAATAAATGTATATACGTGCTGATCATCTTTTCTGCATAAAGAGAGAAGGAAATGAATGATGTGTTCAAATAATCAGGTCTTGGCATTTCCTTTATTTATTTATTTTAATAAAAATTCACTAATGTCCATATTAAATATTTCATAAAATGTTTAGTTAAGCACAAAAAAAAAAATTAATGAATGTAGTGTATATTAATTATTTATTTCATATGCTATTAATTTAGTTTACCTCTGTAAAACATGCCTCTAGATTCTGCTTAAGTTTTATTTTAGCTTTTCTGCATAAAGGGTAGTGTCACACTTAGGGCAAGATTACAAGTCATTCGGTATGTGTTTTCCGCTTGATATGGTCTTTTTGCAAGCAATTTTCCAGTGCTCTTATATTACAAGTCTTGAAAAATCATGACTGCGCGCGCTATCGCCTTTAACAAAGCAATCCTTTCCGCGCTCAAAGAGCTGTAGTTTTCTGCAACAAAAAAGTTTCACGAAACACTTCAAAAATATATTACAAAGTACAATTACACTAATATTAACATTGTCTATTAAAAAATATTTTTAAAATATATTGCACGCAAAAGTTATACAGGCTCAAAGATAGGAGATCTCGGGTGTTAGAAAAAAACGCTGACAAAGGGATTTTACATTGACATACATACACATACATAGAGAAACATGGATTTATATGTATAGAGATATGTTTAACTAAGGAGATAATGAAAATATTTTACATTACAATCTTATGCACATTATACAATATCTCAAAGGGATTTTCAATGAGATATTCACAAACAGTGTAGATCTCAAGATATCTAGACATATATATATATATATATTCATATACATATCTCGCTATAAATAGATAAATTAGTCTAAAAATCATCACATATATAAAGAAATATTTTTTTAGAAATAAATAGAGCATATTCCATTAACAAAACATTCTTGCAATATGAACTATTCTCATTTTCATGTACACTTTTCGAGGAGAACACGTCATGGGCTGTGCGTAACAGATTAGGGTTTTATTTTATTTTTTTCTATTTGTCTTCTCGATTGACTAATATGAGGGAATCTGTTAATGCGCACGTAATCTGGCTTTATGGATTACGCTGGTTAACGCGCGTGCAAAATAAGTTAATTTGAAACTTGTAATACCTGTGCAACTTTAAATGTGCAAAATCTTGCCCAAAGGTTCTTAGGTAGCACACAATGCTTAGAGCAGAGCACAAACTCATTTAAATGTCACTAAAGATTGGCCTTAGTAAAAAATAAATAAATAAGGCAGAAATATTGAGGGAGATATATTTCTGGATTGATATAGATTTGGAATTTTATATGGGTAGTATTTTTAAGGTTTGTGTCAATGTAGACAATCATAAATATATAAATAAAATACCTGTTTTTTAAGTGAGTCAAAATATATATGAAAGAATAATATATATGTGTACATTATGTATAACCATCATTTTAAATTATATAAACTGATTGTTTTGTATTTAGATCTTTTGCAATACAAATATATATATATATATATATATATATATATATATATATATATATATACACACACACACACACACACCTTTATTTTTTTTAAAGGTCTGCCCTTGTCTGATCTTTTTTACATGCATTTTATTTCACTCCTACGTGTGCTGTCAATTAATATATTGAGTGATAGCATTCCTTTAAGAGCAATGGTGCAGTAGCTAGGCTATAACCTGTAGAAATGTTGCATCTGACCCCATTAATCCTAGCTTCTAGCTCTGTCTATTTACACTTCTACCCATAATGCAGACATATTCAGATGGACCATTCTAAGACACTAACCCAAGAGACTTGGTTCACTCAAGGGGAATTAAAATTAAATTTGATTTAAAGAACACGGCAATCAAAGTTTACCCTTGTGAGCTCATTATTCTGAACTGCCAAATTTCATTCTTAAATTCAATAAAATGCATATTTTATCACTAGACTATTCTACCTCTGCAACCAATTATACCAGATTTTCTGGTTTCCTAGTGGAAATCCCAAAAGCATAGCTGGCTATGGCCTTTATTATATCATGTACAAGTAATAAACGTTTGAATAAACTTTATCAAAAATGCTTTTAGCAAGTTTTCAAGAGTTTGTCTACATGAGAAACATGACTTGTAAATGTCATTCAGATGCCATAAATATTTTTTGTTTCATTCACGCTTTGTTTTTTTTATATGGATGTCAAATTAAATCATGAGTAAATTATAAAAGAGTATACAAGTAATAATCATAGGTCATCTTTTGTGTATTGTCCTGTTTTTTCTTTCTTCAACCCATAGTCCAAAATGTATTCTCATAATTTTTACAAATATTGATGTTTAGCATTAGTTATCACTTTTATTACAAAGTTTTTGCCAGTTTTTGTTTCATCTGACCACAGCATGATTCCAATGGTAGTTACAAAGACATGGCAAAAAATCACGTATTGCAATTTGTTGGTTTGGTTCAGTAAGGGCTTCTTTTGTGCAACCATTCTAAAGAGATTGTTGACATGGAGGAGGCATCTATTTTTTTTTATTTTGAGACAGATTCTACTATGCAGTTCTGAGACAATGATTCTTACTATTCTTTACCTGCTGCAAAATCTTTCCCACCATGTGTGGGGACAATATGCACATTTGACCTATTCCAAGCAACTCTGCAACTGATTCAAATTTCTGAAAGTGTTTTTTTTTTTTCTAATATGGGCCTGGCTGTGCTTACTGGAATTTTGAAATGTGTATGTATTTTATATATATGTTACCTGATTTGCATGAGTAAACAACCATTTGTCTCCTGTCAGCTGAATTCATGGTGATGGATGACAAATGGATTGACATTAATTGTATATTAGAAATATTAGAAACCCTTTATTTCCATCATCTTATAGGGATTTATCTTACCCCTGAATCCTGCCCTATTTCTAGTCTGTTTCAAACTTACCCCTACATTTGCTCACAAAGACCTTTCCCACACAGGTATTTTTATTATAGGGGCTTATGTTACTCTCACAATCTCTCATTTTGCTTAATCCATTTTTGATATATTTTTTTGCAGCAGCAGCATAGGAGGTTAAGGCAGTGGATGGTTAAGCATACTGGACAATAGAAAATGACTTATCAAGCAATGGTTTGAATAATTACAGAAACATTAACTACTACTATAACCATTGCAAGAGACAGGGTTATATCATTATCTCAGAAGCAGAGGGGCACTCAGACAGGAAGAACAAGAAGAGAGCAAAGGGAATACACCATAACCCTTCCTTCATGTGCCATAAAAAGAAGTGGTACAGCCCAGTATATAACTAACTGAATAACTTGCCATACAGATAAGGCACTAGTATTTAGCTAACTTTGCAATTCACATCCACTTGTCTCTTCTAGATTTGCTCCCTTTCAATGTAACACTTTTTTTTTTTTACCCCTGACAACCTCATAAACTTAAGCAATTTCCCTTCACTTGTTTGTCTCTTTTTATATCTAACTAGACAATAAGCCTGCCCAGAGGGCAGTCTAATTATTTTTTAAACTACATATGTAGAAACAAGCTATTTTGTAACTGTTCTTTTATATAAATATTTAAGCTACAGGTGTAGCAATACTATAATTTTAATGGACTACTATCTTAAATATCTCAAAAATATTTTCTATATAATAAACTACAGCTATAGCCACACTCTATTTGGACAAACTACTGTCCTAAAGAAATACAACATTTCTTCTCTTTAAATTCTATCTACTTTAAGTATATTTCTTTATATACAACATTTTTAGTAAAATAGGCATCACTTCCAGTTATTAATTTCCCTTGTTTTTTTACCCTTGAAAAAGCTACATATAACTGTCCATGGCTAAAAACTGGCTCTGGCAAATAGATGACAACTCTTTCTAAAGTTTGTCCCTGAGCTTTGTTAATGGAAACCCTGGAACTGAAGACTGGCACCTGCAGAACCATGGAGCGTAGAGGATCCTCTTCCAATTCAAATCAGCCAATAAGATGAAAGCTACTCAAATCATATTGGCTGTTCAAATTAGCCAATAGGATGAGAGCAAGTGATATTATATTGGCTATTCAAACCGGTGGATTCCGAAAATGGCAGTGTGGCAAAAGAATCGACCTTCGGTGGATTCTTTCACCACCCTGCCATTTTTGGAATTCACCTGGATGCAGCTTCTCGCTGCCAACATTCCATTGAGGATGCGTGCACAACTGCTGTTGGCGACGGATATTACAAATGCAATTATAGTATAGATAATAACTGTTACAGATAGATATATATACTAACACTTACTAGGGTAGATTACGAGTGGAGATCTGTTTAACACTCCCACTTGCGCTTTCACTTCGCTAGATGTAGGCTTTTTGCGTGCATCGGGTTGTGCTCTTATTACAAGCTGAAAGTAAAAAGTTTGCACGCAACAGAATTAACTTCTCCCATGATGGAGCACTTAAACTGCAAAAAAAACTAACACCCATACTCACACGCTAACCCTATCACATTTATTCTAGTGCGCTAAGCACGCATGAATGATTAATATTTCCCATTCTAATGTTCTTCACATAGAAGAATATGTTCTATTAATTCTTAAATACATATATATATATATATATATATATATATATATATATATATATATATATACACGTATATATATATATATATATATATATATATGCATAGCTATAGATATATAGGTATAGGTATGTATTTTACATAAACAGTATCAGATATATATAGAAATATATATTTAATAATAAAAAGTTTTTAATTGTCTGGAGGGGAGGTCAGGAACTCCTAAATTTATTTATAGAAGATCTAAAAAAATAAAGAATGGAGTCAATCCATTTATCAATATAGCCTACGTAAAATATTTTTTTTTGGACATTCTAGTATAAATCATTGATAATAAGATTATTACTAAAACATATTTTAAAAAAGTGGATGCCAACAACTATGTGCATTCAGATAGATGCCATCTAGGCTGATGGAAGATTAACATACCCAAAGGTCAATTTTTAAGATTAAGGAAGAATTGTTTTGATTGGAATGATTTTAAAGATCAGGCAAGTTTATTACATGGAATGGGGCTATGATGAGCTATTGATTAATGAGGCAAAATATTTGCAGAACACAAAGAAATCGGAAGAGAGTCTACTAAAACCAAAATTAAAATGTAAGAACACAACACAGGATGGGTCCATTAACCCTTTAGTGACCAGACCATTTTTCCATTTTCTTACCGTTAAGGATCAGGGTATTTTTACATTTCTGCTGTGTTTGTGTTTAGCTGTAATTTTCCTCTTACTCCTTTAGTGTACCCACACATATTATATACCGTTTTTTCCGCAATTAAATGGACTTTCTAACAATACCATTATTTTCATCATATCATATAATTTACTATAAAATCTTTTATAAAATATGATGAAAAAAATGAAAAAAAAAAACACACTTTTTCTAACTTTGACCCCCAAAATCTCTTATGCATCTACAAGCACCAAAAAACACCCATGCTAAATAGATTCTAAATTTTGTCCTGAGGTTTGAAATACCCAATCTTTACATGTTCTTTGCTTTTTTTACAAGTTATAGGGCAATAAGTACAAGTGGCACTTTGCTATTTTTAAACCAATTTTTTTTTTTCAAGATTGGCGATAGTTACATTGTAACACTGATATCTGTTAGAAATTCCTGAATAACCCTTCACATGTATATATATATATATATATATATATATATATATATATATATATATATATATATATTTTAGTAGACAACCAAAAGTATTAATCTAGGCCCATTTTGGTATATTTCATGCCACCATTTCAACGCCAAATGTGATCAAATAAAAAAATTGTTAACTTTTTCACTAACTTTAGGTTTCTCGCTGAAATTATTTACAAACAGCTAGTGCAATTATGGCAAAAACATAATTTATGCTTACCTGATAAATTCCTTTCTTCTGTAGTGTGATCAGTCCACGGGTCATCATTACTTCTGGGCTTCTGGGATATTACTCCTCCCCAACAGGAAGTGCAAGAGGATTCACCCAGCAGAGCTGCATATAGCTCCTCCCCTCTACGTCACTCCCAGTCATTCGACCAAGGACCAACGAGAAAGGAAAAGCCAAGGGTGAAGTGGTGACTGGAGTATAAATTAAAAAATATTTACCTGCCTTAAAAACAGGGCGGGCCGTGGACTGATCACACTACAGAAGAAAGGAATTTATCAGGTAAGCATAAATTATGTTTTCTTCTGTTAAGTGTGATCAGTCCACGGGTCATCATTACTTCTGGGATACCAATACCAAAGCAAAAGTACACGGATGACGGGAGGGATAGGCAGGCTCTTTATACAGAAGGAACCACTGCCTGAAGAACCTTTCTCCCAAAAATAGCCTCCGATGAAGCAAAAGTGTCAAATTTGTAAAATTTGGAAAAAGTATGAAGCGAAGACCAAGTTGCAGCCTTGCAAATCTGTTCAACAGAGGCCTCATTCTTGAAGGCCCAAGTGGAAGCCACAGCTCTAGTAGAATGAGCTGTAATTCTTTCAGGAGGCTGCTGTCCAGCAGTCTCATAAGCTAAACGAATTATGCTACGAAGCCAAAAAGAAAGAGAGGTAGCGGAAGCTTTTTGACCTCTCCTCTGCCCAGAGTAAATGACAAACAGAGAAGACGTTTGTCGAAATTCCTTAGTTGCCTGTAAGTAAAATTTTAGAGCACGGACTACATCCAGGTTGTGCAGTAGACGTTCCTTCTTTGAAGAAGGATTTGGGCATAAAGAAGGAACAACAATCTCTTGATTGATATTCCTGTTAGTAACTACCTTAGGTAAGAACCCAGGTTTAGTACGCAGGACTACCTTATCCGAATGAAAAATCAAATAAGGAGAATCACAATGTAAGGCTGATAATTCAGAGACTCTTCGAGCCGAGGAAATAGCCATTAAAAATAGAACTTTCCAAGATAACAACTTTATATCAATGGAATGAAGGGGTTCAAACGGAACGCCCTGTAAAACATTAAGAACAAGGTTTAAACTCCATGGTGGAGCAACAGTTTTAAACACAGGCTTAATCCTGGTCAAAGCCTGACAAAAAGCCTGGACGTCAGGAACTTCTGACAGACGTTTGTGTAACAGAATGGACAGGGCTGAGATCTGTCCCCTTAATGAACTAGCAGATAAACCCTTTTCTAAACCTTCTTGTAGAAAAGACAATATCCTAGGAATCCTAACCTTACTCCAAGAGTAACCTTTGGATTCACACCAATATAGGTATTTACGCCATATCTTATGGTAAATCTTTCTGGTAACAGGTTTCCTAGCCTGTATTAAGGTATCAATAACTGACTCAGAAAACCCACGTCTTGATAAAATCAAGCGTTCAATTTCCAAGCAGTCAGCTTCAGAGAAGTTAGATTTTGATGTTTGAAGGGACCCTGTATCAGAAGGTCCTGCTTCAGAGGTAGAGACCAAGGTGGACAGGATGACATGTCCACCAGGTCTGCATACCAAGTCCTGCGTGGCCACGCAGGTGCTATTAGAATCACTGATGCTCTCTCTTGTTTGATTCTGGCAATCAATCGAGGAAGCAACGGGAAGGGTGGAAACACGTAATCCATCCTGAAGTCCCAAGGTGCTGTCAGAGCATCTATCAGGACTGCTCCTGGATCCCTGGATCTGGACCCGTAACGAGGAAGCTTGGCGTTCTGTCGAGACGCCATGAGATCTATCTCTGGTTTGCCCCAACGTCGCAGTATTTGGGCAAAGACCTCCGGATGAAGTTCCCACTCCCCCGGATGAAAAGTCTGACGACTTAAGAAATCCGCCTCCCAGTTCTCCACTCCCGGGATGTGGATTGCTGACAGGTGGCAAGAGTGAGACTCTGCCCAGAGAATTATCTTTGATACTTCCATCATAGCTAGGGAGCTTCTTGTCCCTCCCTGATGGTTGATGTAAGCAACAGTCGTGATGTTGTCCGACTGAAACCTGATGAACCCCCGAGTTGTCAACTGGGGCCAAGCCAGGAGGGCATTGAGAACTGCTCTCAATTCCAGAATGTTTATTGGCAGGAGACTCTCCTCCTGACTCCATTGTCCCTGAGCCTTCAGAGAATTCCAGACGGCACCCCAACCTAGAAGGCTGGCGTCTGTTGTTACAATTGTCCAGTCTGGCCTGCTGAATGGCATCCCCCTGGACAGATGTGGCCGAGAAAGCCACCATAGAAGAGAATTTCTGGTCTCTTGATCCAGATTCAGAGAAGGGGATAAGTCTGAGTAATCCCCATTCCACTGACTTAGCATGCACAGTTGTAGTGGTCTGAGGTGTAAGCGTGCAAAGGGTACTATGTCCATTGCCGCTACCATTAAGCCGATTACCTCCATGCATTGAGCCACTGACGGGTGTTGAATGGAATATAGGGTGCGGCAAGCACTTTGAAGTCTTGTTAGCCTGTCCTCTGTCAGGTAAATCTTCATTTCTACAGAATCTATAAGAGTCCCCAGGAAGGGAACTCTTGTGAGTGGAACGAGTGAACTTTTCTTTTCGTTCACCTTCCATCCATGTGACCTTAGAAATGCCAGCACTAACTCTGTATGAGACTTGGCAGTTTGAAAGCTTGAAGCTTGTATCAGAATGTCGTCTAGGTATGGAGCTACCGAGATTCCCCGCGGTCTTAGTACCGCCAGAAGAGCACCCAGAACCTTTGTGAAGATTCTTGGAGCTGTAGCCAATCCGAATGGAAGAGCCACAAACTGGTAATGCCTGTCTAGGAAGGCAAACCTTAGGTACCGATAATGATCTTTGTGAATCGGTATGTGAAGGTAAGCATCTTTTAAATCTACAGTGGTCATGTACTGACCCTCTTGGATCATAGGTAAAATTGTCCGAATAGTCTCCATCTTGAACGATGGAACTCTTAGGAATTTGTTTAGGATCTTTAAGTCCAGGATTGGTCTGAAAGTTCCCTCTTTTTTGGGAACCACAAACAGATTTGAGTAAAACCCCTGTCCCTGTTCCGATCGTGGAACTGGATGGATTACTCCCATTAACAAGAGCTCTTGTACGCAGCGTAGAAATGCCTCTTTCTTTGTCTGGATTGTTGACAATCTTGACAGATGAAATCTCTCTCTTGGAGGAGAGTATTTGAAGTCCAGAAGGTATCCCTGAGATATTATCTCTAGCGCCCAGGGATCCTGGACATCTCTTGCCCAAGCCTGGGCGAAGAGAGAAAGTCTGCCCCCCACTAGATCCGATCCCGGATCGGGGGCCCTCAATTCATGCTGTTTTAGGGGCAGCAGCAGGTTTCCTGGCCTGCTTGCCCTTGTTCCAGGACTGGTTAGGTTTCCAGCCTTGTCTGTAGTGAGCAACAGCTCCTTCCTGTTTTGGTGCAGAGGAAGTTGATGCTGCTCCTGCTTTGAAATTACGAAAGGAACGAAAATTAGACTGTCTAGCCTTAACTTTGGCTTTGTCCTGAGGCAGGGCATGGCCTTTACCTCCTGTAATGTCAGCGATAATCTCTTTCAACCCGGGCCCGAATAAGGTCTGCCCTTTGAAAGGTATATTAAGCAATTTAGACTTAGAAGTAACATCAGCTGACCAGGATTTTAGCCACAGCGCCCTGCGTGCCTGAATGGCGAATCCTGAATTCTTCGCCGTAAGTTTAGTAAGATGTACTACGGCCTCCGAAATGAATGAATTAGCTAGTTTAAGGACTCTAAGCCTGTCCGTAATGTCGTCCAGAGTAGCTGAACCAATGTTCTCTTCCAGAGACTCAATCCAGAATGCCGCTGCAGCCGTGATCGGCGCAATGCATGCAAGGGGTTGCAATATAAAACCTTGTTGAACAAACATTTTCTTAAGGTAACCCTCTAACTTTTTATCCATTGGATCTGAAAAAGCACAGCTATCCTCCACCGGGATAGTGGTACGCTTAGCTAAGGTAGAAACTGCTCCCTCCACCTTAGGGACCGTTTGCCATAAGTCCCTTGTGGTGGCGTCTATTGGAAACATTTTTCTAAATATCGGAGGGGGTGAGAACGGCACACCGGGTCTATCCCACTCCTTAGTAACAATTTCAGTAAGTCTCTTAGGTATAGGAAAAACCTCAGTACTCGTCGGTACCGCAAAATATTTATCCAACCTACACATTTTCTCTGGTATTGCAACTGTGTTACAATCATTCAGAGCCGCTAACACCTCCCCTAGTAATACACGGAGGTTTTCCAGTTTAAATTTAAAATTTGAAATATCTGAATCCAGTCTGTTTGGATCAGAACCGTCACCCACAGAATGAAGTTCTCCGTCCTCATGTTCTGCCACCTGTGACGCAGTGTCTGACATGGCCCTAATATTATCAGCGCACTCTGTTCTCACCCCAGAGTGATCACGCTTACCTCTTAGTTCTGGTAATTTAGCCAAAACCTCAGTCATAACAGTAGCCATATCCTGTAATGTGATTTGTAATGGCCGCCCAGATGTACTCGGCGCTACAATATCACGCACCTCCCTCTGAGCGGGAGATGTAGGTACTGACACGTGAGGCGAGTTAGTCGGCATAACTCTCCCCTCGTTGTTTGGTGAAATTTGTTCAATTTGTACAGATTGACTTTTATTTAAAGTAGCATCAATACAGTTAGTACATAAATTTCTATTGGGCTCCACTTTGGCATTGCAACAAATGACACAGGTATCATCCTCTGAATCAGACATGTTTAACACACTAGCAAATAAACTTGCAACTTGGAAATACAATTCAATTAGAATAATATTAAAACGTACTGTGCCTTTAAGAAGCACAGAAGATCTATGACAGTTGAAAATTAATAAATTGAAACAGTTATAGCCTCAATCCTTGTAAACAACACAACTTTAGCAAAGGTTTAATCCCATTAGCAAAGATAACAAATTCTGAAAGCAGGAAACAAATTACAGAATAAACGTTTTTTATCTCAGTCAAACTACAATTCTCACAGCTCTGCTGAGAGAAATTACCTCCCTCAAAATAAGTTTTGAAGACCCCTGAGCTCTGTAGAGATGAACCGGATCATGCAGGGAATACAATGAGTTGCTGACTGAAATATTTGATGCGTAGTAAAAGCGCCAAAAAACGGCCCCTCCCCCTCACACACAGCAGTGAGGGAGAACAGAAACTGTCAGAAAAAAGATTAAGCAACTGCCAAGTGGAAAAATAGTGCCCAAACATTTATTCACTCAGTACCTCAGTAAATGAAAACGATTTTACATTCCAGCAAAAACGTTAAACATAATCTCTAGTTATTAAACAGCTTTATGTATTTCTTACAGTGTAATTCTAGTGAAGTACCATTCCCCAGAATACTGAAGTGTAAAGTATACATACATGACATTATATCGGTATGGCAGGATTTTCTCATCAATTCCATTATCAGAAAATAAAAACTGCTACATACCTCTATGCAGATTCATCTGCCCGCTGTCCCCTGATCTGAAGTTTACCTCTCCTCAGATGGCCGAGAAACAGCAATATGATCTTAACTACTCCGGCTAAAATCATAACAAAAACTCTGGTAGATTCTTCTTCAAACTCTGCCAGAGAGATAATAACACACTCCGGTGCTATTTTAAAATAACAAACTCTTGATTGAAGATAAAAACTAAGTATAATCACCATAGTCCTCTCACACATCCTATCTAGTCGTTGGGTGCAAGAGAATGACTGGGAGTGACGTAGAGGGGAGGAGCTATATGCAGCTCTGCTGGGTGAATCCTCTTGCACTTCCTGTTGGGGAGGAGTAATATCCCAGAAGTAATGATGACCCGTGGACTGATCACACTTAACAGAAGAAAATGGTTTTAAAGGCTTCCCCGGGATCAACTTTGTTCAGAAATAGCAGACATATATATATTTGGCGTTGCTTTTTGGTAATTAAAACGCCGCTAAATGCTGCTGGGCACCACACTTGTATTATGCCCAGCAGTGAAAGGGTTAATTAGGTAGCTTGTAGGGTTAATTTTAGCTTTAGTGTAGAGATCAGCCTCCCTCCTGACACATCCCACCACCTGATCCCTCCCTGACCCCTCTTAAACAGCTCTCTTCCCCCCCACCCACCCTAACAACTGTCACCACAATCTTAAGTACTGGCAGAAAGTCGCTCAGTATGGAAATGAAATCCTTTTTTTTTTAAATATATATTTTTTAAATATATGCTGCAGGTTAGGTTCTCCCTAACCCCCAACCTTCCTGAGCCCCTTAAAAAAGCTCTCTAACCCTCCCCCTCTACCTATTTCCCGCCATCTTAGGTACTGGCAGCTGTCTGCCAGTACCCAGTTTGCTGCAAATGTCGCTCGCTTAAAAAAAATAATAAAAAAAATTATCAATTTTTTCTGTAGTGTAGCTGCCCCCCCTCAATACCCTACCCCCTCCCAGATTCAATTATTTTATCGGATGGATCCCACATAGGATCCCCCTCATTGCACTTCCTCCCCTCCTTTCTCCTTCCCCCTCACTACCGCTGCGCCTAAATATTATTATTTTTTTCTGTAGCATGGTGTAGCGGTCCCACCTGCTCTTGCCCTCCTCCTGCCCCCCTCCAGCGATAGGCAGTCCACCTGCCTCCCTCCTAACCCTCCCATGCCACCAACAATTGGAACCATCACTGGCCGGTGTAAAGAGGACCACAGGGTAGCTCTCACTGCATCGGCAAGTGACCGAAGGGTATTGCACAATGCCTCAATATCGAGGCACCGCTGCTATACCCTGAGAGTGGCTGGAAGCAATAGCAATCACTTCCAGCGTTCAGTTTCACAAAAGAGGTACCAGGTATGTCCATTGTCATTAACTGACAATTCTTGAAGGATGTATCTGGTACTTCCTCTGTCATTAAATTATAGTTCAGATTCTAAATTAATAATAATAAAAAAGATCTTATCTAAACACTGGCATTTAGTTAAAAAAAGATCCAATAATTGGAGATCTAATCTCTGACCAACCAAAAGTAATTTATAGGAAAGCCAAAATTCTAAAAAATATTCTAGCTCCAAGTGAGTTGAGGAGGAAAAGAAGAGGCTATGAGATTGATCTATGTGGGAATAAACTAGAAAGATCCCTGCCATAGTTGTAAGGCATGCAAATTTAGTAACAAATCAAAAATAGTTAAATCTATGAATTAGGGCAAACAAGTTGCCCCCTTCAGGACAGAATTAAACAACACCTTTTAATTATTGAATGGGGTTATGAGGATCAACTTCTGTCAAAAAACTTTAAAGACAGCCACAATCAAAAAGCAGATGGGTTAAAATATTTGTGCCTGAGGAAAATTAGACAAAATGGAGGAGGTAATATGGAAAGAAACCTACTGCTAGATTACGAGTCTTGCGTTAGCCTTAAAAAGTAGAATTGAGAGTTCCCAATGCTGCTTTTTAACGGCCGCTGGTATTACGAGTCTGGCAGGTACAGGTGTACCGCTCATTTTTATTCTGCGACTCAAGCTTACCACAAATCCCCTTACGTCAATTGCGTATCTTATCTTTTCAATGGGATTTGCCTAACGCTGGTATTACGAGTCTTGGAAGAAGTGAGCGGTACACCCTCTCCTGTCAAGACTGATACCGCATTTAAAAGTCAGTAGTTAAGAATTTTATGGGCTAACGCTGTGACATAAAACTCTTAACTAAAGTGCTTAAAAGTACACTAACACCCATAAACTACCTATTAACCCCTAAACCGAGCCCCCCCCCCCACATCGCAAACACTTAAATTAAGTTTTTAACCCCTAATCTGCCGACCGGACATCGCCGCCACTTTAATAAATATATTAACCCCTAAACTGCCGCACTCCCGCCTCGCAAACACTAGTTAAATTGTATTAACCCCTAATCTGCCATCCCTAACATCGCTGACACCTACCTACATTTATTAACCCCTAATCTGCCGCCCCCCAATGTCGCCGCTACTATAATAAAGTTATTAACCCCTAAACCTAAGTCTAACCATAACCCTAACATCCCCTAACTTAAATATAATTTAAATATATCTAAATAAAATTACTACAATTAAATAAATTATTCCTATTTAAAACTAAATACTTACCTATAAAATAAACCCTAAGCTAGCTACAATATAACTAATAGTTACATTGTAGCTAGCTTAGGGTTTATTTTTATTTTACAGGCAACTTTGTATTTATTTTAACTAGGTACAATAGTTATTAAATAATAGTTATTAAATAGATATTAACTATTTATTAACTACCTAGCTAAAATAAATACAAATTTACCTGTAAAATAAATCCTAACCTAAATTACAATTACACCTAACACTACACTATCATTAAAATTATTACCTAAATCACCTACAATTAACTACAATTAAATAAAATAAACTAAAGTACGGACCCCCCCCCCCACTAAATTACAGAAAAAAATAAAATAATTACAAGAATTTTAGACTAATTACACCTAATCTAATCCCCCTAATAAAATAAAAAGCCCCCCAAAATAAAAAAAAATCCCTACCCTATACTAAATTACATATAGCCCTTAAAAGGGCCTTTTGCGGGGCATTGCCCCAAAGTAATCAGCTCTTTTCCTGTAAAAAAAAGACAATACCCCCCCCAACATTAAAAACCACCACCCACACACCCAACCCTACTCTAAAACCCACCCAATCCCCCCTTAATAAAACCTAACACTACCCCCTTGAAGATCACCCTACCGTGAGACGTCTTCACCCAGCCGGGCACAAGTAGTCCTCCAGAGGGGCAGAAGTCTTCATCCAATACGGGCAGAAGAGGACCTCCAGAGGGGCAGAAGTCATCATCCAGGCGGCATCAAAGATGGCGTCCCTTTAATTCCGATTGGCTGATAGGATTCTAACCCCTAATCTGCCGACCGGACCACACCGCTACTATAATAAATGTATTAACCCCTAAAGCTAAGTCTAACCCTAACCCTAACACCCCCCTAACTTAAATATAATTTAAATCTAATGAAATAAATTAACTATTATTAAATAAATTATTCCTATTTAAAGCTAAATACTTGTAAAATAAATCCTAATATAGCTACAATATAAATTATAATTATATTGTAGCTATTTTAGGATTAATATTTATTTTACAGGCAACTTTGTAATTATTTTAACCAGGTACAATAGCTATTAAATAGTTATTAACTATTTAATAACTACCTAGCTAAAATAAATACAAAAGTACCTGTAAAATAAATCCTAACCTAAAATACAATTACACCTAACACTACACTATCATTAAATTAATTACCTAAATTACCTACAATTAACTACAATTAAATAAAATAAAATAAAGTACGAAAGAAAAAAAAACACTAAATTACAGAGAAAAATAAAATAATTACAAGAATTTTAAACTAATTACACCTAATCTAATCCCCCTAATAAAATAAAAAAGCCCCCAAAATAAAAAAAAATCCCTACCCTATACTAAATTACAAATAGCCCTTAAAAGGTCCTTTTGCGGGGCATTGCCCAAAAGTTATCGGCTCTTTTACCTGTAAAAAAAAGACAATACCCCCCCAACATTAAAACCCACCACCCACACACCCAACCCTACTCTATAACCCACTCAATCCCCCCTTAATAAAACCTAACACTACCCCCTTGAAGATCACCCTACCCTGAGACATCTTCACCCAGCAAGGCACAAGTAGTCCTCCAGAGGGGCAGAAGTCTTCATCAGATATGGGCAGAAGAGGACCTCCAGAGGTGCAGAAGTCTTCATCCAGGCGACATCTTCTATCTTCATCCATCGGGAGCGGAGCGGGTCCATCTTGAAGCCAGCTGACGCGGAGCATCCATCCAGACCGATGACTACACGATGAATGACGGTTCCTTTAACCCTTTGAGTGTTAATGACGGCTCTGAGCCATCACAGAGTTTCTCACTCTGGTGCTAATGACGGCTCAGAGCTGTCATGAGCACTCTCCCACCTTGAGGGAGATCTGGGGGCTCCATACTGCTCCTACCCCAGCATTCATGCCTGTAGAGTGACAGGCATCACCGGGGCTTCACGTGATGCGCGGTGACGTCACGCGCAATGATGTGATGATGTCACCACGCAACTTTATTTATACTTCACAATGTTAAGTATAGGAGGAGGGGGCATGCTGCTTAGAAACCTATATCTCAGGCATCTAAGCAGCTACAGACCCCCAAGACCCACTGTTGGAAAGGTAACCTTTCCAACAGTGTAAATCTTGGGGGTCTGTAAAAAAAAAAAAAAAAAGTAAAAAAAAATCAAAAATTACAAAATTAAAAGAAAATATTAGCACCCAGGTGGGAAATGGCTTAGCAGCCATAGGGTTAAATGACGTCATCCAAGATGGCATCCCTTGAATTACGATTGGCTGATAGGATTCTATCAGCCAATCGGAATTAAGGTAGGAAATAGAATGCAAGCTCAATCCTATTGGCTGATTGGATCAGCCAATCGGATTTTTCCTACCTTAATTCCTATTGGCTGATAGAATCCTATCAGCCAATCGGAATTCAAGGGACGCCATCTTTGATGCCACCTGGATGATGACTTCTGCCCCTCTGGAGGTCCTCTTCTGCCCCTATTGGATGAAGACTTCTGCCCCTCTGGAGGACTACTTGTGCCCGGCTGGGTGAAGACGTCTCACGGTAGGGTGATCTTCAAGGGGGTAGTGTTAGGTTTTATTAAGGGGGGATTGGGTGGGTTTTAGAGTAGGGTTGGGTGTGTGGGTGGTGGTTTTTAATGTTGGGGGGGTATTGTCTTTTTTTTACAGGAAAAGAGCTGATTACTTTGGGGCAATGCCCAGCAAAAGGCCCTTTTAAGGGCTATATGTAATTTAGTATAGGGTAGGGATTTTTTTTTATTTTGGGGGGCTTTTTATTTTATTAGGGGAATTAGATTAGGTGTAATTAGTCTAAAATTCTTGTAATTATTTTATTTTTTTCTGTAATTTAGTGGGGGGGGGGGTCCGTACTTTAGTTTATTTTATTTAATTGAAGTTAATTGTAGGTGATTTAGGAAATAATTTTAATGATAGAGTAGTGTTAGGTGTAATTGTAATTTAGGTTAGGATTTATTTTACAGGTAAATTTGTATTTATTTTAGCTAGGTAGTTAATAAATAGTTAATATCTATTTAATAACTATTCTACCTAGTTAACCCCTTAATGACCGGACCATTTTTCAATTTTCTTACCCTTAATGACAATGGCTATTTTTACATTTCTGCACTGTTTGCGTTTAGCTGTAATTTTCCTCTTACTCGTTTACTGTACCCACACATATTATATACCGTTTTTCTCGTCATTAAATGGACTTTCTAAAGATACCATTATTTTCATCATATCTTATAATTTACTAAAAAAAAAATGATAAAATATGAGGAAAAAATGGACAAATACACACTTTTTCTAACTTTGACCCCCAAAATCTGTTACACATCTACAATCACCAAAAAACACCCATGCTAAATAGTTTCTAAATTTTGTCCTGAGTTTAGAAATACCCAATGTTTACATGTTCTTTGCTTTTTTTGCAATTTATAGGGCAATAAACACAAGTAGCACTTTGCTATTTCCAAACCACTTTTTTTCAAAATTAGCGCTAGTTACATTGGGACACTGATATCTGTCAGGAATATCTGAATATCCCTTGACATGTATATATTTTGTTTTAGAAGACATCCCAAAGTATTGATCTAGGCCCATTTTGGTATATTTCATGCCACCATTTCACCGCCAAATGCGATAAAAAAAAAAAAAAGTTCACTTTTTCACAAATTTTGTCACAAACTTTAGGTTTCCCACTGAAATTATTTACAAACAGCTTCTGCAATTATGGCACAAATGGTTGTAAATGCTTCTCTGGGATCCCCTTTTTCAGAAATAACAGACTTATATGGCTTTGTGGTTGCTTTTTGGTAATTAGAAGGCCGCTAAATGCCACTGCGCACCCCACGTGTTTTATGCCCAGGAGTGAAGGGGTTAATTAGGGAGCTTGTAGGGAGCTTGTAGGGTTAATTTTAGCTTTAGTGTAGTGTAGTAGACAACCCCAAGTATTGATCTAGGCCCATTTTGGTATATTTTATGCCACCATTTCACCGCCAAATGCGAGCAAATAAAAAAAAAACTTTACATTTTTCACAATTTTAGGTTTCTCACTGAAATTATTTACAAACAGCTTGTGCAATTATGGCAGAAATTGTTGTAAAAGCTTCTCTGGGATCCCCTTTGTTCAGAAATAGCAGATTTATATTTCTTTGGCGTTGCTTTTTGGTAATTAGAAGGCCGATAAATGATGCTGCGCACCACACGTGAATCATGCCCAGTAGTGAAGGGGTTAAATTAGGTAGCTTGTAGGGAGCTTGCAGGGTTAATTTTAGAGATCAGCCTCCCACCTGACACATCCCACCCCCTGATCCCTCCCAAACAGCTCTCTTCCCTCCCCCACCCCACAATTGTTACCGCCATCTTAAGTACTGGCAGAAAGTCTGCCAGTACTAAATAAAAGAGTTTTTTTTTTTTTTTAAATAAAAATTATAAAATATTTTAGTTGTGATGGACCCCTGCCTTAGCACCAACCTCCCTGACCCCCCCCTCCAGCTCTCTAATCCTCTCCCCTACCTAATTACCGCCATCTTGGGTACTGGCAGCTGTCTGCCAGTACCCAGTTTGGCCCCACAAACCAAACTTATTTTAATTGTATTTATAACTGTTATTTGTGTTTAATTATTTCTGTAGTGTAGCAGCCCCCCACAATACCCCCACTCCCTCCCCCTCACAGATCCTTTTAAATATAAAAAAAATAAAATAACTTTTTTTCCCCTTACTTTTTCATTGGTGTCAGTGTGGCTAATGTGCGCATGTGCACGTGCACGCGCGCCCACGTGCACGCGCGCATTGTGCACGCGCACACCCGTGCACGTGCACGCGCGCATCGTGCACGCGCGCACACGCTCCCTCCTCCCACCGGTCAGAGGCACCATCGGCACCATCACTACCGGTGCAGAGAGGGCCACAGAGTGGCTCTCTCTGCATCGGAGTCTGGTAAAGGGGTATTGCAGGATGCCTCCATATCGAGGCATCACTGCAATACCCTCAGAGCTGCTGGAAGTGATTGTGATCACTTCCAGCACTCTGTTAGACAACTGACGTACCAGGTACGTCCATTGTCATTAACTGCTTGTTAATGCATGACGTACCTGGTACGTCAGTTGTCATTAAGGGGTTAAAATAAATACAAAGTTGCCTGTAAAATAAAAATAAACCCTAAGCTAGCTACAATGTAACTATTAGTTATATTGTAGATAGCTTAGGGTTTATTTTATAGGTAAGTATTTAGTTTTAAATAGGAATAATTTAGTTAATTGTAGAAATTTTATTTAGTTTTATTTAAATTATATTTAAGTTAGGGGGGGTTAGACTTAGGGTTAGACTTAGGTTTAGGTGTTAATAACTTTAATATAGTGGCAGCGATGTTGGGGGCGGCAGATTAGGGTTTCATAAGTATAATGTAGGTGGCGGCGGTGTCCGGAGCAGCAGATTAGGAGTTAATAATATAATGTAGGTGTCAGCGATATCGGGGGCAGCAGATTAGGGGTTAATAAGTGTAAGATTAGGGGTGTTTAGACTCAAGGTTCATGTTAGGGTGTTAGGTGTAGACATAAAATGTGTTTCCCCATAGGAATCAATGGGGCTGCGTTAGGAGCTGAACGCTGCTTTTTTGCAGGTGTTAGGTTTTTTGACAGACGAATCAGCCCCATTGATTCCTATGGGGAAATCGTGCACAAGCACGTTTACCAGCTTACCGCTACCGTAAGCAGCGCTGGTATTGAGGTGAGATGTGGAGTTAAATTCTGCTCTAGGCTCACCTTTTTGTGGCTAATGCCGGGTTTAAAAAAACCTGTAATACCAGCTTTACTTTAGTTGAGCGGTGAGCTGAAACTAAGCGTTAGCAACGCATCCCTGTTACCGCAAAACTTGTAATCTCGGTGCTAATGCTTACAGAAGCTGAACTAATGTTTAACTTTGACATGCAAACCCCAAAAGGTTTAAACGCAGAATTAGACTTAAAGGACCATAACACTCATATGCTAAATCACTTGAAACTGATACAGTAAAACTGTGAAAAGCTGACAGGAAAATATCACCTGAGCTTCTCTATGTAAAAAAGGAATATATTTTACCTCACAATCTCCTCAGCTCAGCAGAGTAAGTTCTGTGTAAAAAGTTATACTCAGCTGCTTCCAGCTGCAGGTAAAAAAATCAGCATCAGCAGTGCTGAGGTCATGAACTCTTTTACTGTGATCTCATGAGATTTGACTTAACTCTTATGAAATTTCATTGTAAACTTCCTTTAAACTGAATAGGGAAATAACATGAGAGTGGACGAGGCTCAACCCCTAAGCCCAGGACAGACATACTAATATGCTGCTTAGAAATCCTTTACAATGGGATGTGGCTACTGAGGAACTTTTGAGGTAAAATATCTTTCTTTTTTACATAGAGATGTTCAGGTGATATTTTCTAGTCAGCTTTTTACAGCTATACTGCATCACTTTCAAGTGTTTAAACATTTGGGTATTATGGCCCTTTAAACCCATTTAGCTTAAAATCAGATATATAACTATATTAGAACCAAATCAGATTCCCTGGTCAAATCCATCTTGTTTATTAGAGATATGTTATATTAATATATTAGGATAGTGGTATTAATTAGCTTTTTTTATTATTATTATTATTTTTTTTTTTTTTATTATACTGTTTCTTTAAATTTAGTGATCAGAATTTTATAACTCAAAAAAGGCAAGATTTTATAATTCATAACTGACAAGTATATAGTGGCAAAACTCAGGACACTTTTATTTTTAAGGAACCTTGTGTACACAAAATATTTTACACTTGAATAATTTCAGTATCTTTTTAAAATACTTACCACTATTAGAGCATTATGTTTTATAATGTTTTTATAGTATAGGACTTGTAGTTTGTGGCCACTACGTAGGTTTTAAGAATGTTTTATTTGAATATATAAATTACCTATATTAAATATGTATTCCCTTGGTTATAAGACCTATATTATTATTAAACCATCCCTTTGCACTTTTTGAGTGCCATTTTCTATGGGAAAAAAATGTGAAGAAAGTAGGAATGTAAAATATACGTTTTGCGCATTGTGTTTTGCAATTTAGATTTTAATGCGTCAGTTTAGCACACATTGGGCAATATTACAAGTCGCGCATTATGAGTTTTCCGCGTGTAATGTGCTCTTTTTGCAATCAATTTCCATTGCACAGCTATAACAAGGTTTAAAAAATCATGATTGTGTGCACACATTTTACTTTTATGCAACAATCCTTTCCGCGCTTGAAGAGCGCAACTATGTAACATATCCCATTCAGCATTAGTAAATAAGGAAGCACTCTCCTATTGGTAAAAGCGAAGTGATGGAGGTGCAATATCGCCAATCAAGATGAACTTAGTTCCTCATGACATCCTATCCTATTTCAGAGGTGGGACATGTGAGCCAGTAAATAGATCAACCCAACAGCAGGTGCGTAACCACTCTGAGGAAGCGTGAGGGGGCTTGCTTTAGAGAGCGTCTCTCTTTTTTTAACAGCTTACTCTATCAGAGAAACTTATGTTAAAATTGCGTGAATGATGGTGTGGCAAAGTGCTATGTAACGGATATCTGTATATCATGATAGAAGATAGATAAATGTTAATTCAGACCCCGCTATAGAAGGGGCTTAGACAGAGAGGACTTCAGTTAAACTGGATGGTTGTGAATGTGTGAGTGATGGCAACAGGGAACCATATAATCTCCTACAGGGGAAATAGAAGCACAATCCCTAAGCATTGTATTTAGAAAGTTAAAAGTTCACCCGCTGCAATCCAATATTTAGTACCACCACAGCCTGCTGTTTTATTACCCATTCTGAGCAATTTCCTCCGTTGTATACATTGTATCTAAAATATAACACATTATCAGTTTTCCTATCTGTAGAGGAATTGCCTCACATTGAAAAACACAATTCAGATGTTATATTTCCCTCTGGAGAGTTATACGGCTAGATTTAGAGTTTGGCGGTAGCCGTCAAAACCAGCGTTAGAGGCTCCTAACGCTGATTTTGGGCTACCGCTGGTATTTAGAGTCAGTCAGGAAAGGGTCTAACGCTCACTTTGCAGCCACAACTTTTCCATACCGCAGATCCCCCTAGGCCATTTGCGTATCCTATCTTTTCAATGGGATCTTTCTAACGCTGGTATTTAGAGTCTTGGCTGAAGTGAGCATTAGAAATCTAACGACAAAACTCCAGCCGCAGAAAAAAGTCAGTAGTTAAGAGCTTTCTGGGCTAACGCCAGTTTATAAAGCTCTTAACTACTGTGCTCTAAAGTACACTAAGACCCATAAACTACCTATGTACCCCTAAACCGAGGTCCCCCCACATCGCCGCCACTCTATTAAAATTTTTTAATCCCTAATCTGCCGACCGCACACCGCCGCCACCTACGTTATCCCTATGTACCCCGAATCTGCTGCCCCTAATACCACCGACCCCTATATTATATATATTAACCCCTAATCTGCGGCCCCCACTATCGCTGACCCCTGCATATTATTATTAACCCCTAATCTGCCGCTCCGTACACTGCCGCAACCTACGTTATCCCTATGTACCCCTAATCTGCTGCCCCTAACACCGCCGACCCCTATATTATATTTATTAACCCCTAATCTGCCCCCCACAACGTCGCCTCCACCTGCCTACAATAATTAACCCCTAATCTGCCGACCGGATCGCACCGCTACTCTAATAAATGTATTAACCCCTAAAGCTAAGTCTAACCTTAACACTAACACCCCCCTAAATTAAATATAATTTAAATCTAACGAAATAAATTAACTCTTATTAAATAAATTATTCCTATTTAAAGCTAAATACTTACCTGTAAAATAAACCCTAATATAGCTACAATATAAATTATAATTATATTGTAGCTATTTTAGGATTAATATTTATTTTACAGGCAACTTTGTAATTATATTAACCAGGTACAATAGCTATTAAATAGTTAATAACTATTTAATAGCTACCTAGTTAAAATAATTACAAAATTACCTGTAAAATAAATCCTAACCTAAGTTACAATTAAACCTAACACTACACTAGCAATAAATTAATTAAATACAATACCTACAATTAAATACAATTAAATAAACTAACTAAAGTACAAAAAATAAAAAAGAACTAAGTTACAAAAAATAAAAAAATATTTAGAAACATTAGAAAAATATTACAACAATTTTAAACTAATTACACCTACTCTAAGCCCCCTAATAAAATAACAAAGACCCCCAAAATAAAAAAATGCCCTACCCTATTCTAAAATTAAAATAGAAAAGCTCTTTTACCTTACCAGCCCTTAAAAGGGCCATTTGCGGGGCATGCCCCAAAGAATTCAGCTCTTTTGCCTGGAAAAAAAACATACAATACCCCCCAACATTACAACCCACCACCCACATACCCCTAATCTAACCCAAACCCCCTTAAATAAACCTAACACTAAGCCCCTGAAGATCTTCCTACCTTATCTTTACCACACCGGGTATCAGCGATCCGTCCAGGCTCCAATGTCTTGATCCAAGCCCAAGCGGGGGGCTGAAGACATCCATCCTCCGGCTGAAGTCTTGATCCAAGCGGGCAGAAGAGGACATCCGGACCGGCAAACATTTTCATCCAAGCCGCATCTTCTATGTTCTTCCATCCGATGACGTCCGGCTGATCTTCAAGACCTCCAGCGCGGATCCATCCTCTTCTTCCGACGACTAGACGACGAATGAAGGTTCCTTTAAGGGACGTCATCCAAGATGGCGTCCCTCGAATTCCGATTGGCTGATAGGATTCTATCAGCCAATCGGAATTAAGGTAGGAAAATTCTGATTGGCTGATGGAATCAGCCAATCAGATTCAAGTTCAATCCGATTGGCTGATCCAATCAGCCAATCAGATTGAGATCGCATTCTATTGGCTGTTCCGATCAGTCGGGAAGTCGTCAGTGAAGATGGATGTTCCGCGTCGGCGGGATGAACTACATGGATCCGGAAGAAAGAAGATTGAAGATGCCGCTTGATAGAAGACTTCAGTAGGATCATGGACCTCTTCAGCTCCCGCTTGGATGAAGACTTCAGCCGGATCATGGACATCTTCAGCCCCCCGCTTGGGCTTGGATCAAGACATCGGAGGCTCTTCTGGATTTATCGGTGAAACCGGCGTGGTGAAGACAAGGTAGGGAGATCTTCAGGGGCTTAGAGTTAGGTTTATTTAAGGGTGGTTTGGGTTAGATTAGGGGTATGTGGGTGGTGGGTTGTAATGTTGGGGGGGGTATTGTATGTTTTTTTTTACAGGCAAAAGAGCTGAATTCTTTGGGGCATGCCCCGCAAAGGGCCCTTTTCAGGGCTGGTAAGGTAAAAGAGCTTTTCTATTTTAATTTTAGAATAGGGTAGGGCATTTTTTTATTTTGGGGGTCTTTGTTATTTTATTAGGGGGCTTAGAGTAGGTGTAATTAGTTTAAAATCGTTGTAATATTTTTCTAATGTTTGTAAATATTTTTTTATTTTTTGTAACTTAGTTCTTTTTTATTTTTTGTACTTTAGTTAGTTTATTTCATTGTATTTATTTGTAGGTATTGTATTTAATTAATTTATTGATAGTGTAGTGTTAGGTTTAATTGTAGATAATTGTAGGTAGTTTATTTAATTAATTTATTGCTAGTGTAGTGTTAGGTTTAATTGTAACTTAGGTTAGGATTTATTTTACAGGTAATTTTGTAATTATTTTAACTAGGTAGCTATTAAATAGTTATTAACTATTTAATAGCTATTGTACCTGGTTAAAATAATTACAAAGTTGCCTGTAAAATAAATATTAATCCTAAAATAGCTACAATATAATTATAATTTATATTGTAGCTATATTAGGGTTAGTTTACAGGTAAGTAGCTTTAAATAGGAATAATTTATTTAATAAGAGTTAATTTATTTTGTTAGATTTAAATTATATTTAACTTAGGGGGGTGTTAGTGTTAGGGTTAGACTTAGCTTTAGGGTTTAATACATTTATTAGAGTAGCGGTGAGATCCGGTCGGCAGATTAGGGGTTAATTATTGTAGGTAGGTGGAGGCGACGTTGGGGGCGGCAGATTAGGGGTTAATAAATATAATATATGGGTCGGCGGTGTTAGGTGCAGCAGATTAGGGGTACATAGGTATAATGTAGGTTGCGGCGGTGTACGGAGCGGCAGATTAGGGGTTAATAATAATATGCAGGGGTCAGCGATAGCGGGGGCGGCAGATCAGGGGTTAATAAATATAATATAGGGGTCGGCGGTGTTAGGGGCAGCAGATTAGGGGTACATAGGTATAATGTAGGTTGCAGCGGTGTACGGAGCGGCAGATTAGGGGTTAATAATAATATGCAGGGGTCAGCGATAGCGGGGACGGCAGATTAGGGGTTAATAAGTGTAAGGTTAGGGGTGTTTAGACTCGGAGTACATGTTAGGGTGTTAGGTGCAGACATAGGAAGTGTTTCCCCATGGAAACAATGGGGCTGCGTTAGGAGCTTAACGCTGCTTTTTTGCAGGTGTTAGGTTTTTTTCAGCTCAAACTGCCCCATTGTTTTCTATGGGGGAATCGTGCACAAGCACGTTTTTGAAGCTGGCCGCTTCCGTAAGCAACGCTGGTATCGAGAGTTGCAGTGGCGGTAAATATGCTCTACGCTCCCTTTTTTGGAGCCTAACGCAGCCATTCTGTGAACTCTAAATACCAGCGGTATTTAAAAGGTGCGGGGGAAAAAAAGCATGCGTAGCTAACGCACCCCTTTGGCCGCAGAACTCTAAATCTAGCCGTAAGTGTTTTTAAACTAGTACGATTCTATAGTGATCCAATAAAGATAAAATATGAATGGATATTCTGTGAATTTTACTTTATTATGAACTTCAGTTCTATTTGAATCTTTCTTTCTTAAATCAGGGGTAAGCACTTTTTTTTTTGTTACACACTCGTTAATTCATCTACCTGTGAGTCTTCTTAGTGCAGTGGTGTTACCCCCCTACAAGTGCTTCTAATCTGATTTGATTTACAATATTAAGCACTTCTAGGTAAATAATATACCAGTACAACCTAATCCACCTCTCCTTTTTATATGAATCCTTGATTACCTGATCATATAGTCATGACGAGCACCTCCCTTAACCCATATAAATGTAAAAGAACAACAGACATCATCATAGACAAGAAGTTATTCAGCAGCAACATTAGGATATCACCACCAATCAGGGACTGCTTGATAGTGGGGAGATACATTATATGTTTAAAGGGACAGTCTAGTCAAAATTAAACTTTCATGATTCAGATAGGGCATGCAATTTTAAACAACTTTCCAATTTACTTCTATTATCTAATTTGCTCAATTCTTTAGATATCCTTTGTTGAACAAATAGCAATGTACATGAGTGAGCCAATCACACAAGGCCTTTATGTGCAGCAACCAATCAGCAGCTACTGAGCATATCTAGATATGCTTTTCAGCAAGTGATATCAAGAGAATGAAGCAAATTAGATAATAGAAGTAAATTAGAAAGTTGTTTAAAATGACATGCTCTTTCTAAATCATGAAAGAAAAAAATTGGGTTTCATGTCCCTTTAATATCTTTAGCATTTATGCAACAATACAATTCTCTAATGATAGATGATAATAGATGACAAATAGATAGATAAATAGATAGATGATAGATAGATGATGATGATAGATAGATAGATAGATAGATAGATAGATAGATTATAGATTATAGATTGAAGATGACATTGACTAATCATTTCAAAAGCTGTCAAATTAAATGTAATAAACCACATAGACCTACAATTAAAGAGTAAGTAAAAAACATCTTTCAGGAAATAATGCTGCCATCTAGTGCTCTTTCAAATAGATAACATTTCTGCAAAACCTATGTCCCTGCTTTTCAACAAAAGATACCAGGAGGACAAAGAAAATTTGATAATATAAGTAAATAAGACATTTTTTAAACTTGCAAGGTATACAGTATGTATGTGTGTATATATATATTTGTACATAATGTACAATATCTATCTATCTATCTATCTATCGATCTATCATCTACTATATATATATATATATATATATATATATATATATATTCATATATAATCCACTGAAATAAGTGCACTCCCACGAACAGTAAATTTCAATTTTGCCAGGGTGCTATAGAAAGTTTAAATATCCAAGTTATAAACAAGCACTCACTGGACTTGATACAGGTGAAATAAAAACATAATTTATGCTTACCTGATAAATTCCTTTCTCCTGTAGTGTGATCAGTCCACGGGTCATCATTAATTCTGGGATATTGCTCCTCCCCAACAGGAAGTGCAAGAGGATTCACCCAGCAGAGCTGCTATATAGCTCCTCCCCTCTACGTCACCTCCAGTCATTCGACCAAGGACCAACGAGAAAGGAGAAGCCAAAGGGTGTAGTGGTGACTGGAGTATAATTTAAAAAATATTTACCTGCCGTAAAAAACAGGGCGGGCCGTGGACTGATCACACTACAGGAGAAAGGAATTTATCAGGTAAGCATAAATTATGTTTTCTCCTGTTAAGTGTGATCAGTCCACAGGTCATCATTACTTCTGGGATACCAATACCAAAGCAAAAGTACACGGATGACGGGAGGGACAGGCAGGCTCTTTATACAGAAGGAACCACTGCCTGAAGAACCTTTCTCCCAAAAATAGCCTCCGAAGAAGCAAAAGTGTCAAATTTGTAAAATTTGGAAAAAGTATGAAGCGAAGACCAAGTTGCAGCCTTGCAAATCTGTTCAACAGAGGCCTCATTCTTAAAGGCCCAAGTGGAAGCCACAGCTCTAGTGGAATGAGCTGTAATTCTTTCAGGAGGCTGCTGTCCAGCAGTCTCATAAGCTAAACGTATTATGCTACGAAGCCAAAAAGAGAGAGAGGTAGCCGAAGCTTTTTGACCTCTCCTCTGACCAGAGTAAACGACAAACAGGGAAGACGTTTGTCGAAAATCTTTAGTTGCCTGTTAATAAAATTTTAGGGCACGAACTACGTCCAGATTGTGCAGAAGTCGTTCCTTCCTTGAAGAAGGATTTGGACACAAGGATGGAACAACAATCTCTTGATTGATATTCCTGTTAGTGACTACCTTAGGTAAGAACCCAGGTTTAGTACGCAGAACTACCTTATCCGAGTGAAAAATCAAATAAGGAGAATCACAATGTAAGGCTGATAACTCAGAGACTCTTCGAGCCGAGGAAATAGCCATTAAAAATAGAACTTTCCAAGATAACAACTTTATATCAATGGAATGAAGGGGTTCAAACGGAACGCCCTGTAAAACGTTAAGAACAAGGTTTAAACTCCATGGCGGAGCAACAGTTTTAAACACAGGCTTAATCCTGGCCAAAGCCTGACAAAAAGCCTGAACGTCTGGAACTTCTGACAGACGTTTGTGCAACAGAATGGACAGAGCTGAGATCTGTCCCTTTAAGGAACTAGCGGATAAACCCTTTTCTAAACCTTCTTGTAGAAAAGACAATATCCTAGGAATCCTAACCTTACTCCAAGAGTAACCTTTGGATTCGCACCAATATAGGTATTTACGCCATATTTTATGGTAAATCTTTCTGGTAACAGGCTTCCTAGCCTGTATTAAGATATCAATAACTGACTCAGAAAAACCACGTTTTGATAAAATCAAGCGTTCAATTTCCAAGCAGTCAGCTTCAGAGAAGTTAGATTTTGATGTTTGAAAGGACCCTGTATCAGAAGGTCCTGTTTCAGAGGTAGAGACCAAGGTGGACAGGATGACATGTCCACCAGATCTGCATACCAAGTCCTGCGTGGCCATGCAGGCGCTATTAGAATCACTGATGCTCTCTCCTGTTTGATTCTGGCAATCAATCGAGGAAGCATCGGGAAGGGTGGAAACACATAAGCCATCCTGAAGGTCCAAGGTGCTGTCAAGGCATCTATCAGGACCGCTCCCGGATCCCTGGATCTGGACCCGTAACGAGGAAGCTTGGCGTTCTGTCGAGACGCCATGAGATCTATCTCTGGTTTGCCCCAAAGTCGAAGTATTCGGGCAAAGACCTCCGGATGAAGTTCCCACTCCCCCGGATGAAAAGTCTGACGACTTAAAAAATCCGCCTCCCAGTTCTCCACTCCCGGGATGTGGATTGCTGACAGGTGGCAAGAGTGAGACTCTGCCCAGTGAATTATCTTTGATACTTCCATCATTGCTAGGGAGCTTCTTGTCCCTCCCTGATGGTTGATGTAGGCTACAGTCGTGATGTTGTCCGACTGAAACCTGATGAACCCCCGAGTTGTCAACTGGGGCCAAGCCAGAAGGGCATTGAGAACTGCTCTCAATTCCAGAATGTTTATTGGTAGGAGACTCTCCTCCTGATTCCATTGTCCCTGAGCCTTCAGAGAATTCCAGACGGCGCCCCAACCTAGTAGGCTGGCGTCTGTTGTTACAATTGTCCAGTCTGGCCTGCTGAATGGCATCCCCCTGGACAGATGTGGCCGAGAAAGCCACCATAGAAGAGAATTTCTGGTCTCTTGATCCAGATTCAGAGAAGGGGACAAGTCTGAGTAATCCCCATTCCACTGACTTAGCATGCACAATTGCAGCGGTCTGAGGTGTAGGCGTGCAAAGGGTACTATGTCCATTGCCGCAACCATTAAGCCGATTACCTCCATGCATTGAGCCACTGACGGGTGTTGAATGGAATGAAGGACACGGCATGCACTTTGAAGTTTTGTTAACCTGTCTTCTGTCAGGTAAATTTTCATTTCTACAGAATCTATAAGAGTCCCCAGGAAGGGAACTCTCGTGAGTGGAAAGAGAGAACTCTTCTTTTCGTTCACCTTCCATCCATGCGACCTTAGAAATGCCAGTACTAACTCTGTATGAGACTTGGCAGTTTGAAAGCTTGAAGCTTGAATCAGAATGTCGTCTAGGTACGGAGCTACCGAAATTCCTTGCGGTCTTAGTACCGCCAGAAGAGCACCCAGAACCTTTGTAAAGATTCTTGGAGCCGTAGCCAATCCGAATGGAAGAGCTACAAACTGGTAATGCCTGTCTAGAAAGGCAAACCTTAGATACCGGTAATGATCTTTGTGGATCGGTATGTGAAGGTAAGCATCTTTTAAATCCACTGTGGTCATGTACTGACCCTTTTGGATCATGGGTAAAATTGTCTGAATAGTCTCCATTTTGAACGATGGAACTCTTAGGAATTTGTTTAGGATCTTTAAATCCAGGATTGGCCTGAAAGTTCCCTCTTTTTTGGGAACCACAAACAGATTTGAGTAAAACCCTTGTCCCTGTTCCGACCGTGGAACTGGATGGATTACTCCCATTAATAAAAGCTCTTGTACGCAGCGTAGAAACGCCTCTTTCTTTATTTGGTTTGTTGACAACCTTGACAGATGAAATCTCTCTCTTGGGGGAGAGTATTTGAAGTCCAGAAGGTATCCCTGAGATATTATCTCTAGCGCCCAGGGATCCTGGACATCTCTTGCCCAAGCCTGGGCGAAGAGAGAAAGTCTGCCCCCCACTAGATCCGTTCCCGGATCGGGGGCCCTCAATTCATGCTGTTTTAGGGGCAGCAGCAGGTTTCCTGGCCTGCTTGCCCTTGTTCCAGGACTGGTTAGGTCTCCAGCCTTGTCTGTAGCGAGCAACAGATCCTTCTTGTTTTGGAGCAGAGGAAGTTGATGCTGCTCCTGCTTTGAAATTCCGAAAGGAACGAAAATTAGACTGTCTAGCCTTAGGTTTGGCTCTGTCTTGAGGCAGGGCATGGCCTTTACCTCCTGTAATGTCAGCGATAATTTCTTTCAATCCGGGCCCGAATAAGGTCTGCCCTTTGAAAGGTATATTAAGTAATTTAGACTTAGAAGTAACGTCAGCTGACCAGGATTTTAGCCACAGTGCTCTGCGCGCCTGAATGGCGAATCCGGAATTCTTAGCCGTAAGCTTAGTTAAATGTACTACGGCATCTGAAATAAATGAGTTAGCTAACTTAAGAGCTTTAAGCTTGTGTGTAATCTCATCTAATGGAGCTGATTCAAGTGTCTCTTCCAGAGACTCAAACCAAAATGCTGCTGCAGCCGTGACAGGCGCAATGCATGCAAGGGGTTGCAATATAAAACCTTGTTGAACAAACATTTTCTTAAGGTAACCCTCTAACTTTTTATCCATTGGATCTGAAAAGGCACAGCTATCCTCCACCGGGATAGTGGTACGCTTAGCTAAAGTAGAAACTGCTCCCTCCACCTTAGGGACCGTTTGCCATAAGTCCCGTGTGGTGGTGTCTATTGGAAACATCTTTCTAAATATCGGAGGGGGTGAGAACGGCACACCGGGTCTATCCCACTCCTTAGTAACAATTTCAGTAAGTCTCTTAGGTATAGGAAAAACGTCAGTACTCGATGGTACCGCAAAATATTTATCCAACCTACACATTTTCTCTGGTATTGCAACTGTGTTACAATCATTCAGAGCCGCTAACACCTCCCCTAGTAATACACGGAGGTTTTCCAGCTTAAATTTAAAATTTGAAATATCTGAATCCAATCTGTTTGGATCAGAACCGTCAGCCGCAGAATGAAGCTCTCCGTCCTCATGTTCTGCAAGTTGTGACGCAGTATCTGACATGGCCCTAACATTATCAGTGCACTTGTAATGGCCGCCCAGATGTACTCGGCGCCACAATATCACGCACCTCCCGAGCGGGAGATGCAGGTACTGACACGTTAGTCGGCATAACTCTCCCCTCGTTGTTTGGTGAAATGTGTTCAATTTGTACAGATTGACTCTTATTTAAAGTAGCATCAATGCAGTTAGTACATAAATTTCTATTGGGCTCCACTTTGGCATTAGCACATATAGCACAGATGTCTTCCTCTGAATCAGACATGTTTAACACACTAGCAAATAAACTAGCAACTTGGAAATACTTTTGAAGTAATTTACTATAATAAGAAAACGTACTGTGCCTATAAGAAGCACAGAAAGAGTTATGACAGTTGAAAGTTAATAAACTGAAAGGTTATAGCATCAAATCCTTGTAAAAAAACACAATTTTAGCAAAGGCTTGTTCCCATTAGCAAAGGATAACTAACCCTGACAGCAGAAAAAAAAGTTACAGAAATAAAAGTTTTTTATCACAGTCAACTACAATCTCACAGCTCTGCTGTGAGTGATTACCTCCCTCAAAACAAGTTTTGAAGACCCCTGAGTTCTGTAGAGATGAACCGGATCATGCAGGAAGTACAGTGAGCTTCTGACTGAATTTTTGATGCGTAGCAAAAGCGCCAAAAACGGCCCCTCCCCCTCATACACAACAGTGAGGGAGATCAGTAAACTGTCATAAATTAAATAAAACAACTGCCAAGTGGAAAAAAATAGTGCCCAAAATATTTTATTCACCCAGTACCTCAGAAAATGAAACGATTTTACATGCCAGCAAAAAACGTTTAACATAAATTAAGTGTTATTAAAAAGCCTGTTGCTAGTCCCTGCAAATTAGGCTAAAGTCTTATGCACACAGTATAATTCCAGTGAAGTGCCATTCCCCAGAATACTGAAGTGTAAAATATACATACATGACAGCCTGATACCAGTTGCTGCTACTGCATTTAAGGCTGAGTTTACATTATATCGGTATGGCAGAATTTTCTCATCAATTCCATTGTCAGAAAATAATAAGCTGCTACATACCTCTTTGCAGATTTATCTGCCCGCTGTCCCCTGATCTGAAGTTTACCTCTCCTCAGATGGCCGAGAAACAGCAATATGATCTTAACTACGCCGGCTAAAATCATAGTAAAAACTCAGGTAGATTCTTCTTCAAATTCTACCAGAGAAGGAATAACACACTCCGGTGCTATTATAAAATAACAAACTTTTGATTGAAGGTATAAAACTAAGTATAATCACCATAGTCCTCTCACACATCCTATCTAGTCGTTGGGTGCAAGAGAATGACTGGAGGTGACGTAGAGGGGAGGAGCTATATAGCAGCTCTGCTGGGTGAATCCTCTTGCACTTCCTGTTGGGGAGGAGCAATATCCCAGAAGTAATGATGACCCGTGGACTGATCACACTTAACAGGAGAAAAGTGTTTTATTCCATATAAACAAGTGACGTTTAGGGGTGTTTACCCCTTCATCAGACCAAAAATTGTACAGAGTGAATCAAACATTTTATACCTATTGAAACCCCACCCACTGTGCAAAAAAACAGCCCAACTGTTGCCATAGCAACCATAGAAAATCAAATACATTGTGAATGCTCATAGGTACTAATCCTGTGTTAATATTATACAGTGCAATAATAAACATCAATCAATAGAACATCAATCCTTGCTAGTGATAAAAACAAATTCTCTATTTAATATTATCACAAACCTTAGTTGTTATTCCTGCACTGAGAAAATAGCTGCACTGAGAAAATGTCTTCTTAAGCTCCGCCCTCAAACTATGTGTAGCAACAACAAGGGAATGTATCAATGTGTATCATAAATGTATCAAAAACTATTTGACATAATGGTATGGAAATCAATGTATAGATGTGTATAAAGATACAAATGTCTAGTGTAATCACTTCCAACTCCTATAGGTGTACCTATAGTCCTATATTGGACCTAGTAATAGAGATAACAAGTCTATATACCAGCTATTGTCTAAGATATCGCTCCAAATATATCCTCAGAGTACCAACATGTAGACAAACTGATCAAAGTATTTTCAAAAAAATAAAACATAAAAATGCCATACAAAAGTCTAGTTAAACATATATAATTAAACACATAGATAAAGCTAGCATCATGGAGCAGACTTAAATTTTCACTATATGTTTGTTACATCCATATAACATATCTTAAATGCCTCATATTAGTTACATCATGGGGTAAAGTAAACTAAGCAATTATAAATGGATCAGATTATCAAAATCATATATAATTAAACACATAGATAAAAGCTAGCATCAGGGAGCATATGTAAATTTTCACTATGTGTATGGTACATCCATATAAATATATCTTAAATTTCTCATTACAGTTACATCATAGAGGAAATTAAACTAAGCTATTATATACGGATCAGATTAATAAAATCAATAAATCAAAGTCTATCTACAAGAAGCAGTGCCAGTCCACATTTGTGTTAAGACCCTTGGGTTGTACCGTATCAAGCCTGTAGATCCATCGTGCTTCTAGGAACATGATCTATCATGGATCAGTGTGGCCCTTCTCCACAAAGTGCCTGGCTACAGGCTGATCGCTGTTACCCTTGTCTATGGCAGCCCGAATGGCACTCCTATGATTGGCCTATACATTTCTTTATATTGTCTGTCGTTTTACCGATGTTAAACAGACCACAAATGCAGCTGAGCTTATATATTACACATTTCGTTGTGCAGGTCAAATAATGTTTAATCCAAAACCTCTGATTGGTATGTGGGTGTCTAAAGTCACTTCCTTGAATCATAGAATGACATGTCGTGCACCTAGGGCACCTACATGATCTAAGTTTTTTGGTTTTAACCAAGTTTCTGTTTTTGTAACAATGTTGGGGTTCAGTATGCATCAAAAGATCCCTGAGGTTTTTACCTGGCTTAAACCCTGTCCTTCGTGGTGCATATGTATGAAAAGGTAAAGAGGCATCACTGTTAATAACATAATCACAATAATCCCAGCCAAGGAGTCTTAGAATAATAAGCAAATAATATTTTAATAAATGTATATCCTGTATATATTACAGAAAGAAAGACAAAATTAGATGAGAGCTTACTCACATCCACACCTACCCCATCCACCAAACATATCCGTACCAAAATAAAAAAAGTATTCTATATATTCTATGAAAACACAAAATTAGATTCTAAACAATCCTGAAAAAGAAAAAACAAACTATTAATCTAAATAAGATAACACACCCCCCGGGCGTCCCCAGGGAGTGAAGACACACTCCACCTATCACACCAAAATGAATGTTAGTACAGCTTTAAATATTGCTAGAGATAATTGGGCACAAAACCTCACGATCTTTTAATGTCCTAATGTTGCATCAATTGTATCCAGGAAAACAAAGTCCATATTGCATTAATTGTATCCAAACTGAAAAAAGGGAAAACAAATTTCTTGTGCAAAATTCAAAGTATTATGAGATGCATATGAATATCCTTAATTGTATCCAGCCTGAAAAGAGGAAAACAAAGTTCTTGTGCAAGATTCAAAGTATTGTGAAATGCAAAGTGATTGTATGTAATAGCCCTTATATCCCAGATCCTATGGGTATAAACGTATTGGGCTTGACAAGTGAAACTGATGCATATTAAAGTGTATTTTTTATTATCGTGAAGCGAGCACTCTTGCAAAGTAGCAGTAGTATGCATGTGGAATTTTGCTTCAAAAAGACAAACTTGTGCTGATAGGTTTCCCTCCAAATGTACTGTCAAATGTATAGCCACAATATTGTAATGTAGGTTGCCATGTGATAGCGATGTATACTCGTACAGCAAATCCAACCTCACACCAATCAGCCAATCAGATTGAGCTCGCATTCTATTGGCTGTTCCGATCAGCCAATAGAATGCGAGCTCAATCTGATTGGCTGATTGGATCAGCCAATCGGATTGAACTTGATTCTGATTGGCTGATTCCATCCTGATTCCATCTTGAAGCAGGCGACGCGGATCCATCCTCTTCTTCCGTTGTCTCCCGACGAATGACGGTTCCTTTAAGGGACGTCTTCCAAGATGGCGTCCCTCGAATTCCGATTGGCTGATAGGATTCTATCAGCCAATCGGAATTAAGGTAGGAATTTTCTGATTGGCTGATGGAATCAGCCAATCAGAATCAAGTTCAATCCGATTGGCTGATCCAATCAGCCAATCAGATTGAGCTCGCATTCTATTGGCTGTTCCGATCAGCCAATAGAATGCGAGCTCAATCTGATTGATGTTTGTAAATATTTTTTTATTTTTTGTAACTTAGTTCTTTTTTATTTTTTGTACTTTAGCTAGTTTATTTAATTGTATTTATTTGTAGGAATTGTGTTTAATTAATTTATTGATAGTGTAGTGTTAGGTTAATTGTAGGTAATTGTAGGTAGTTTATTTAATTATTTTATTGATAGTGTAGTGTTAGGTTTAATTATATCTTAGGTTAGGATTTATTTTACAGGTAAGTATTTAGCTTTAAATAGGAATCATTTATTTAATAAGAGTTAATTTATTTCGTTAGATGTAAATTATATTTAAGTTAGGGGGGTGTTAGTGTTAGGGTTAGACTTAGCTTTAGGGGTTAATCAATTTATTAGAATAGCGGTGAGCTCCGGTCGTCAGATTAGGGGTTAATAATTGAAGTTAGGTGTCGGCGACGTTGAGGGGGGCAGATTAGGGGTTAATAAATATAATATAGGGGTCGGCGGTGTTAGGGGTAGCAGATTAGGGGTACATAGGGATAACGTAGGTGGCGGCGCTTTGCGGTCGGAAGATTAGGGGTTAATTATTTTAAGTAGCTGGCGGCGACGTTGTGGGGGGCAGGTTAGGGGTTAATAAATGTAATACAGGGGTCGGCGGGGTTAGGGGCAGCAGATTAGGGGTACATAAGTATAACGTAGGTGGCGGTCGGCAGATTAGGGGTTAAAAATTTTAATCGAGTGGCGGCGATGTGGGGGGAGCTCGGTTTAGGGGTACATAGGTAGTTTATGGGTGTTAGTGTACTTTAGGGTACAGTAGTTAAGAGCTTTATGAACCGGCGTTAGCCAGAAAGCTCTTAACTCCTGCTATTTTCAGGCGGCTGGAGTTTTGTCGTTAGAGCTCTAACGCTCACTTCAGAAACGACTCTAAATACCAGCGTTAGAAAGATCCCATTGAAAAGATAGGATACGCAATTGACGTAAGGGGATCTGCGGTATGGAAAAGTCGCGGCTGAAAAGTGAGCGTTAGACCCTTTAATCACTGACTCCAAATACCAGCGGGCGGCCAAAACCAGCGTTAGGAGCCTCTAACGCTGGTTTTGACGGCTACCGCCGAACTCCAAATCTAGGCCTTAGTGCGCACCAAAACAATACAAAACATATACGCTAAATCTGCTCAAATCTCTCTGAGTTCCAACAAAGCAATTGTAAATAAATAAGTAAATAAATGCAAATTCACAGGAAATATAAATACTAGCCCATAGAATTTTGAAACGGACAATATTAAATATAAAAATAAAACGAAACAAAATGTTTTTTTCTGATCAGTGTTCAATATAGTATGTACACTAGAATTATAACAAACACACTGATTCGGACCCAAAAAAAAACGAGAATCTAACTAGGATTATGGCTAAAATAATGTAAATTACCTGGGAATAAATATGCTAGTCCATAATGCATTGTAATCAGACAATACCATTAGTCCAATGGGGCACATTGTCCCAATGAACAGCTAAACTGAGTACACACTATAGTGACATTAAAAACGAAACGCTCTATACGAGAATGATTTTATATTAAACCTAATCAATATGAAATGTGGTGTATGTGCTGGCCATAGCTTAAATGTCAGTAATGGATAGTCCAGTGGACCCATCCACACTACCGAATTGCAATATATGGTGACCCACAATGTCAAATACACCTCTACACTGGATAGAGAGAAACAATAGATCCTAAGTACTATCATCAATAGTAATAGATAACCCAGATGTAACCAATTGAGATTTATACATATGATGAATTTAAGAGATACACCTTAATGAGTCATATGTCCAAAGAGTGTAACAATGTTGGGGTTCAATATGCATCAAAAGATCCCTGAGGTTTTTACCTCACTTAAACCCTGTCCTTCGTGGTGCAAATGTATCAAAAGGTAAAGAGGCATCAGTGTTAATAACATTTCAATCCTTCTTAAGTGTCTTAGACATAGTCCTTAATTGCGGTGAGTAATAAACTGTGGTGAAAGTCATACGTGGAGTGACGTCCTTGGAAGGTTTGTGTTGTATCAATTCTTGCTGTGTGATATTTGATACTGTTGTCTTTGCCAACACAATATCTTCATTACTGTAGCCACGAGAGGTAAACTTTTGTTCCATCTGTTGTACTTGGAGTGCACGTCTGTCACTGGATGTATTATTGCGTGACAATGGGTATAAAATGTTTTGATTCACTTGTTGGTCTGATGAAGGGGTGAACACCCCTAAACATCACTTGTTTATATGGAATAAAACACTTTTTATTTCACCTGTATCAAGTCCTGTGAGTGCTTGTGTTATAACTTGGATATATATATATCTTTTTAAACAATAAAAATTCTGGTGTAGACTGTCCCTTTAAATAATGTTTGCTGGGGCTGCTATTGAGAATTTGAATGGAAGAGAAAGATTATATGCTGAAGCTGATGCGGTCTAGAGGCCATGCACTCACTTCTTAAAGTTAAATTCACCTGGGTGCATCATCTAATATAAATTTTGACAATGTCCCATTGTAGACACTCACAGGATTTGAAGCATAAATATCTTTATTACAAAAGTGCCCTTTTTTAATAATATGCACTTGGTTGTGTGGTCTTGAAAAAAGATAATGCTTTAGGCGAAACGTCAACCTGTTTTTAACTATTTTAGAATATATATATATATATATATATATATATATATACATATATACTATATTATATATATACTGTATATATATACATATATATATATATATATATATATATATATATATATATAATTATTATACTTTATTTATGAAGCGCCAACATATTCCACAGCGCTGTCCATGGATACAATTAATTTAAATAAAACAATATAAGACTTTTAAGAGACAGGACAACATTTACAAACACATACAGGAGGGATTGAGGGCCCTAATCCTGTGGGAACTTACAATCTAGAAGGGTAGGAGGTTGAGAAACAGGAGGTGAGGACTGCAAGATTCAGAAAGATGTTAATACAGAGTTAGATGAGGGAAATGCTACTGTCTGTTTCATCACCTCTTCAGCACCGGATGATGGATCGCCAACCCCCGCTTGGGTTGGATGAAGATGTTGGAGCCAGGACGGATCGGTGAACCTGGTATGGTGAAGACAAGGTAGGAAGATCTTCAGGGGCTTAGTGTTAGGTTTATTTAAGGGGGGTTTGGGTTAGATTAGGGGTATGTGGGTGGTGGGTTGTAATGTTGGGGGGGGGTATGGTATGTTTTTTTTTACAGGCAAAAGAGCTGAAATCCTTGGGGCATGCCCCGCAAAGGGCCCTGTTCAGGGCTGGTAAGGTAAAAGAGCTTGTAACTTTTTTAATTTAGAATAGGGTAGGGAATTTTTTATTTTGGGGGGCTTTGTTATTTTATTAGGGGGCTTAGAGTAGGTGTAATTAGTTTAAAATTGTTGTAATATTTTTCTTATGTTTGTAAATATTTTATTATTTTTTGTAACTTAGTTCTTTTTTATTTTTTGTACTTTAGCTAGTTTATTTAATTGTATTTATTTGTAGGAATTGTGTTTAATTAATTTATTGATAGTGTAGTGTTAGGTTAATTGTAGGTAGTTTATTTAATTAATTTATTGATAGGGTAGTGTTAGGTTTAATTATATCTTAGTTTAGGATTTATTTTACAGGTAAATTTGTTATTATTTTAACTAGGTAACTATTAAATAGTTCTTAACTATTTAATAGCTATTGTACCTAGTTAAAATAAATACCAAGTTGCCTGTAAAATAAATATTAATCCTAAAATAGCTATAATATAATTATAATTTATATTGTAGCTATATTAGGATTTATTTTACAGGTAAGTATTTAGCTTTAAATAGGAATAATTTATTTAATAAGAGTTAATTTATTTCGTTAGATGTAAATTATATTTAACTTAGGGGGGTGTTAGTATTAGGGTTAGACTTAGCTTTAGGGGTTAATACATTTATTATAGTAGCGGTGAGGTCCGCTCGGCAGATTAGGGGTTAATAATTGAAGGTAGGTGTCGGCGATGTTAGGGAGGCAGATTAGGGGTTAATACTATTTATGATAGGGTTAGTGAGGCGGATTAGGGGTTAATAACTTTATTATAGTAGCGCTCAGGTCCGCTCGGCAGATTAGGAGTTAATAAGTGTAGGCAGGTGTCGGCGACGTTGAGGGGGGCAGATTAGGGGTTAATAAATATAATATAGGGGTCGGCGATGTTAGGGCAGAAGATTAGGGGTACATAGGGATAACGTAGGTTGCGGCGGTTTACGGAGCGGCAGATTAGGGGTTAAAAAAAATATGCAGGGGTCAGCGATAGCGGGGCGGCAGATTAGGGGTTAATAAGTGTAAGGTTAGGGGTGTTTAGACTCGGGGTACATGTTAGAGTGTTAGGTGCAGACGTAGGAAGTGTTTCCCCATAGGAAACAATGGGGCTGCGTTAGGAGCTGAACGCTGCTTTTTTGCAGGTGTTAGGTTTTTTTTCAGCTCAAACAGTCCCATTGTTTCCTATGGGGGAATCGTGCACGAGCACGTTTTTGAGGCTGGCCGCGTCCGTAAGCAACTCTGGTATCGAGAGTTGCATTTGCGGTAAAAATGCTCTACGCTCCTTTTTTGGAGCCTAACGCAGCATTTGTTTAAACTCTCGATACCAGAGTTAAATTTATGGTGCGGCCAGAAAAAAGCCAGCGGAGCGTTAACAGCCCTTTTACCGCCAAACTCCAAATCTAGGCCTATATGAGGATACATCCGGTAAACCCAGCCCTCCTCTGATTCTCGGAAGGTACATAGTACGTCTGGACACCCTAGGTTTAGTATTGGCCCATATAAATTGATCTATCAGGTTTTGTAGTTAGGGTCTGGATGAGGTACAATATTCATGGTAAGATATTCATCTTAACCACACCTACTCTACCCAGCCATGATATATATTTATTTTTCCACAAGGAGAGGTCGGCTGCAATGTCATTTCTGAGGGGGATATAGTTATATTTATAAAGGTCGGATGGGTCAGATGTCAGGTAAATTCCTAGGTATTTCAGTTTATTCTTAGCAATAGAGAGTTTATAGTCTTTTTGTAGGGAATGTATTAAGTCTGGGCTAGTGTTTACATTTAATAATTCAGATTTATTAAGATTAAGTAAGACATTTGAGGCTTTACCATAAACTCTAAGCTCCTTAAGTAATTCAGAAATAGATTCCGTCACATTGGTTAATGTGTAGAGGACTTCGTCCGTGTATAACGCTTGTTTGTATTCCGTTCCGTCTACACTAATTCCCGCTATTTTATGGTTTAATCTGACCTTTTTGGCCAGAACCTCAATGGAAAGGGCAAAGAGTAGGGGAAATAGAGGACAACCCTGCCTGGTTCCATTTTTTATATCAAATGGCTTTGAGAGAGTTCTATTAAAGGGACAGTCAAGTCCAAAAAAAACTTTCATGTTTCAAATAGGGCATATAATTTTAAACAACTTTCCAATTTACTTTTATCACCAATTTTTCTTTGTTCTTTTGGTATTCTTACTTGAAAGCTAGACCTAGGAAGGCTCATATGATAATTTCTAAGCCCTTGAAGTCCGCCTCTAATAACATGCTTTGTATTTGCTTTTCACAGCAGGGGAGAGCTAGTTCAGGTAAACCCTATAGATAACATTGTAAGCATGCCCATGGATTGTGGCAGACACTGCACTAATTGGCTAAAATGAAAGTCAATAGATAATAAATAAAATGTCATGTGATCAGGGGTTTGTCAGAAGATGCTTAGATACAAGTTAATCACAGAGGTAAAAAGTGTATTATTATAACTGTGTTGGTTATGCAAAACTGGGGAATGGGTAATAAAGGGATTATCTATCTTTTAAAACAACAAAAATTCTGGTGTGAACTGTCCCTTTAATTCTAATTTTGGCATTAGGGTTGGAGTACAATGCAAAGATGGTATTTATAAATGCTTTCCCCATGCCCAATTTTTCCAGCACGCAACGCAAAAAGAGCCAGCTCACCCTATCAAAATCCTTCTCCGCGTCGGTGGAGAAGAGCACTAAAGAAATGTTAGAGACTCTGGCGTGAGTGATCAATTGCGTTACCTTGACCCTGTTGTCCCTGGCCTCGCGACCAGGGACAAAGCCAACTTGGTTGTTGCTAATTAAGCTTGGCAAGTATTTGTTAAGTCTGAGTGCAAGAATCTTCGCTAATAGCTTCATATCAGAGTTAATTAGGGATATAGGTCTGTAGTGACCAGGGGAATCTGTAGTTTTCCCCGGTTTGGGGATAACCGTAGTATGAGCCTCTAGTAAGATACAAGATAAATGAGGGTGGTCCCTAAGCTAATTAAACAGTGCTAAAAGTGGGCCTGCAAGTATATCCTTAAATTTTTTATAATAAGCAGTAGAGAACTCATCAGGGCCCGGGCTTTTACCACTCTGGCAACTCTTTATAGCGTTAAAGAGTTCTTCTACCGATATTGGGGCATCTAGTAACTCTGAGTCTTCCCTTGACAGTAGGGGAAGGTCTAGATCTTTCAGATAAGAGTCAACGAATAGCTTGTGCGAGCCTACTATGTCGTCCCGAGGGCTGTTAGCTATGCATACATGAATATTATATATGGAGTGATAGTATCTGTGAAATTCGCTAGTTTTTTCAGTGCTACTGCGTAAAGCGTGCCCATCCATGGTTTTGATAAAGTGGATATGGGAATGAATCTGTCTCTTTTTGAGGGCTCTGGCAAGGATTCTACCTGGTTTATTCCCTCCCTCGTAATAATATTGTTTTAGGAACAAGGCCTTTTTCTGGTGTAGTTCTGCTAAGTGTTTTTGGAGTTCCTTCCTCTTATCTTTCAGGTTAGTTGTAATAACGTTGCAATCGGGGTTCTTTTTATGGCTTTTTTCCAAGTCGCTTATCGTATTCAATAGGTCATGGTATTTGATTCTATTTTGTTTGTTGAGTAGGGCTTTATGTTTGATTAACGCTCCCCGTAAAACACTTTTATGTGCTTCCCAGATGATCGCCTTAGAAGATGTAGGTGATGTGTTATTCAAAATGTACTCCTTTAGTGGTTTTTGTAAGTCACTTATGATAAGAGGGTTGTCTAGTATAGTTTCATCTAATCTCCAGATTTGGTTTGTGATTGGAATGTCCGGCCAAATAACCGCACAAGTAACTGGAGCGTGATCTGACCATGTGATATGACCTATGTCGCTCTGATGTGTGATTGATAGTCCGCAAGAGTCAGGGTATATATAGTCAATCCTAGAATAGCTATTGTGTGGTATAGAATAAAATGAGTAGTCTCTTGAGGTGGAATGAAGCAAGCGCCAAACGTCATGCAGTGCTGTCTTTTTAAGGGTCTCATTTATCCGACTAATTATGGTGGAAGGTGTACATGTAACTCCCCTCGAGGTGTCCAATACCGGGTCTGCGACCAAGTTAAAGTCCCCAGCTAGGTATGTGATCCCTCTAGAATGTTCCAGTAGGAGATCAGATACTTTATTCATAAAGGATTCTTGGCCGTTACTAGGGGAGTATATAGAGGCTAGGGTGATAAAGTGTCCAAAAAGGGTCCCCACCAGTATAATGAAGCGTCCCTCAGGGTCTTTCTCAATGTGTGTCGGTAAGAACGGGATTGTTCTATGGAAGAGTATACCCACCCCCCCTTTTATACTCTGACCTGAGGCAAAGTATGCTAGAGGAAATAAAGAGTTATGCCACTTGGGTTCTCTGCCTTTTTTATAATGCGTTTCTTGGACGAGGATAATATGGCTCCCTAATTTGCCTAGTTCTTTAAATGCTATGGAGCATTTTCCTGGATCGTTCAGACCTTTGCGTTAATGGTGGTAATGTTGACAGAATGGTCCTTAAATTTACTAGACTTGAGTTGCGTGGCCATCATGAGGAGGAGAGGGGAGAAAAAAAAAGGGGGGGAGGGGGAAGGGTTAGGAAAAGGAGTGGATTACAGTGGGAAAGGGGAAGAATTAAAGGGTATGACCCCGATAAAGTGCTTGTAACAAAAACAAAAGAGCAAAACAAAAGCAATGTAAGATATAAAAATAGAGATAAGAATGTTCTCACAGATACTTTTTAATAAATATAAACGGGGAAAAGCCCAAATGCTGATGTAAGTTATACAAACAATAGTAAGATATATAGCACCTTTTATACACATTAAATTTACTATGGCGACTAAAAGAGATCTATAACCTAAAAAAAAAAGAGAAAAACAAAACTATGTAGTCCTTAAAATTGGGTAAGTTATTATTCATAAGTTAATATTCTATGGCATTCCGTACATTAACATAAATATGAATATCTGCCTTCCTCTCTGGGTGTAGATAAATATGGTGCCCTAGATATAACCTTCCAAAATGGGAAGACAGTGTTGACCACATGTATCACCCTCTACTTTCTGTGTTCATTCAGGGGAACAGTGGCGGTTGTAAGCCGAAAGAAAATAACAGTAAAGGTCCTAAATCTCTTCTGTATAATTCTCAAAAACTCATAAAACACGAGTAAACTTCAGAGGTCAACATTGAAACGTGCAAACAGGCATAACTGAATACATTCTATAATTAGCCAACATTCAACATTTAACTTATTTTGGGGAAAAAACCTTAATAACAGTGTAAAGTCATGGACGTAGGACCATGATATGTGTTGCTTACATTTCCCTAAGCTAATTTAACTATAGGGGGATATACCCCTGTCCTCAATATCCTAAGTGGGAGTAAAAGTGGTTAATGGTAATGGAGAAATTACAATCTAGTACAAACAACCTGTAGGACTTATACTTTAACATGCTATTACAAAAACATTTAATAGGTTAACGCACAAAATGCAGCCAATAAAAATGAGTCCAGTAGTTACATCATAGTCTAACAAGACCCCAATTAGATAACCTATGGAAAAAAGCAAGAAGGCAACACAGTACATTACCCATTAGCCTCTTCAGGTGGACTGGTACTTGGGGGACGCTGGGGGGGTATCCCAGCTTCCCGCGAAGGTCTGCTAGAGTTCCCAGGCTGGAGAGATAAAGTCTCAAAAAAAGCTTCTCGTCCATACCCGGTCTGTATATGGCTTTGTTGTTTCTTGAGGCTATGGGGTTAATAGCAGGCTTTATACTCCGGGATTTATTATAGATGTGTGGGCATAAATAGAGCAGCTTACCGGTACAGTAATCCTCCAACCTGGAGCCTTTCTAACGTTTCCCTGTGCTGCTTATTCCTCACCGCAAGTGATCTTGTCTCACTGGTTGTCTTTTTGTGTTCCACGTGGAGGAGCGGCACAGCCACAGCACACTTTCTCTCATTTGAGGCGGAAGGTGATAACCACGCACCCCTCCATGCTTATACCCCTAGAGCTCTCAAAAATGTATAGTTGAACCCAGGAGCTCAAAGTGTCCCTGCGATCACTTTGTATTATGTAGAGCCGGATCTGGCTCTCCACGTGGGTCTCCGGTCTGCCTGTTCAGTCCGCTCCGTAGATAGTGTGTGGCAGAGTATTCTCCTCTTTCTCTATAATATGATGACACCTTCAGTCCTGTTAGCTTGTCGCCATGTTATTTAAAGAGATATTGGTGCTTAAACAGCTAAATTATCAGCGTTGGTTGCAGGAGCCCTACTAGTGTGCGACCATCTTCCTGCGTGGTCAGGCTCCGCCCCGCAATCTGTTCTTTTTATATATCAGAGTCATATGGTTGACACCTGATTTTTATTCACCATTAAATTGTGGTTCTTTTTTAATACTATTATTGAGAGTCTGAGCTTATTTCTATCTACTGAGGACATCGGGGATACCGGCACTAACGCTGAGAAAGTGAGCTGGGACATTGCAACCTCCCAGTCTGCCTTATTTAGCACAATTGGGTGCTGCTCCACTTGTGAGTATTCATTTAGCATCTATATCTATCCATTTATACCCACTGTATCACACTAGGAGGTGCCTTTGTTTTGTGATCTTGTTCACAGAGAAAGTTTGCAACATGTGAAACATTTCATAGGCCTACGCAGCTAGCAGAAGCAACATGGGTGAGATACCCAAATAAATTAAACATCTATACCAAGCCTCTGAATGCATTAGCAATATGACATAAATAGGAATAATCTGAATAAACTAGCACAGCTGGATTGACAAGTAGGTCTAAATACAACCACCAAGAGCACAACCCTAAGACCTTTTTCAATTTAATCCCACTGGTAAGATCAAGAATACAGCAAATAAATTGCCCACTCCAGTACTGATCATGGCTCATCGGAGAACAGCTAAAGGAGACAAGTTAACTAGAGCAGCACTCACAGGCCCCAATCCTGTTAATGCATTCTTTAAGCACATTGATAAAAAGAAAATTACAGGCTCTCCATCAACAGACTGTAAAGGAAGACATTCCAACAGATGACACCGATAATGTCAGGCAAGCCAACCCTTTAGAACCATCATAATCAAATATTGATGGCCCAGTTACACTAAAAGCGATGGAAGCTCTTATATCCCAGGTCAAATCTTGCATAAGAGAAGAATGCACTGACCTAAAGAGAGATATTAATGAACTTGGATTTAGGGTAGAAGCCCTGGAAGATGGCCGAGAGGAAATAGCTAACAACATGAAAGACATGACACAGAAAATACTTCTGCAGCAATAACAGATCATAGATCTGTAACAAAAAATAGGTGATATTGAAAATAGAACTCAGCGCAACAATCTCTGAATCAGAGGGATGCCTTAGAAAGTGCCAGGTGATGCGATACAGGACCTCCAAGAGATATTTCAATTCCTGGCAAAAGCAAACTCTGTTGTGATCCAAGAAATCCCTCTGTAAAGAGCTCACTGCACACTACACCCTAAACCCACAGAAAACCTAGAGGTTGTGATGTGCTTCCAAAGCTACAGAGATAGAGAAAAGATTTTGAACTTTGCTAGGGAGCAACACAAATTCACCTACCTTGGTGCAATGATCCAATTCTTCCAAGATCTTTCTATCATAACCTTGCAGAGAAGAAGAGACTTTAATAGCCTAACCACGCATCTGAGATCTCTAAAGATCCCTTATAGATGGAGCTTCCCTGTATCTATTTAAACCATCAAAAATGCAAAATGTAATTACTGTAAAGACCCATCAGACATCGCTTCTTTCTGCACCGTATTGGGAATACCAACCCAAGCAGCTTCTACCAAGCAAACTAAAACCACCAAGCTGCTTGATACTGAACAACCTAAACCTCAAAGAAGAACCTGGTCAGAAGTTGCTAGTAAACTCAACAAGAAGAAACTTACATCTGCAACTCAACCCTCCTTGGAGGCTACCTGAAATTTTGCCACCAAACAGAAGGCAATCCATCATTAACCCTCACTCCCAAATCTAGCAGTTTGTGAGTTTCATTAAACCTTATGTTAACTATTTTTAAGTTGCATATCTTGTTTATGTTGTTATCACTGTTGAATTGATAATGCATAAATGTTTAATTATAATATCACACAAAAGTTACTGTTATCTTCACAATGCTAAAATGTCAATATCATTCTTTATTATCTATTACTTAAGCAACCTATATTAGTGTACATATATCCCTACCCCTCTTTCTATATACATGTCCAGGTCTCAATAAACTTACTTACTGTATTGTACCTTGTTCCCCCTGAATAATTATGTCACCACCCAACAACCCACACACACCAGTGGTGGGTTTCAACATACTGCGACCAGCCCCTTTCTCTACTGTATAGTAGACAATTTAACTTGATCCCTTACTTCTTTTCCTGTACTTTATTCTAATACCCCTTTTCCCTCCTCCCCATTCCCGTTAACCTCCCTCTAACTATAACTGGTATATTTAACAAGTTTTGTCTTTATAAAACCTTCTATACCTCAGAGCTATCTCCGGGCACACTTGACCCTTATAGTAATACATCTCACTTGCATAAAAATATGAGTATCCTCATACCACTTAACACTTTTATAGTAGCAACACAAAATGTCAAAGGCTTCTTATCCCCAGAAAAAAGATCAATAGCCTTCCATGACTGGTCGTAGAATGGAGTAGGCATATCCATCAGAAAAGGCATTATCTTTGAATTATTAAATACATATTCAGATACAGAGGGAAGAGTTCTAATAATAGTAGGCTTACTATATGGTAGAACCCTCACAATAGCTAATTTATATGCCCCCAACCGTCCCATGACCACATTTTTTCGTAAGGTACTTAATCAATTGATAGACAATGCTAAAGGCCCAATTATTATTGGAGGAGACTTTAATTTTCCACTCTATCCAGCAACAGATACATCCACATGGAGATCTTACATGTGACAGAGACGAACAAAGGCAAACTGGCATGCTCTCCAAACTCTCCCATTATCTGACACCTGGCGGATATCACACCCATATCCCGAGACTACACCTTTTTCTCACACCCACAAAACTCCTACGACCAATCCACACTAACTACACTAAAATACTACAAAATAACTTATACAGTCTGGTCAGATCATAGCACAGTGATTAGCACATTTACCTGGTCCTCCATACCACTCAACCGCCCAAGCTGGAGGTTTAATGATCTTATATTTTCAGACCCACTCACTATTACTGATATTGAAGAAAAATCTGATTCATTTTTTTCTTTTAATAATTGCCTAGACACTTCTGACTCTAATAACTGGGAAGCTTACAAATGCTTTATTTGAGGTGAACTTATAAAACATGCAAAAAGACAACGTCAACAGAGATCAACACAATATAACACTCTCACGTCTAAGCTTAGGCAATCCGAATTAGCCCACAAACAAAACCCAACTTCCCCCCAACTCTACTCTGACCTACAGTGAGACAGAGATACCCTAAATAAATATCTAATTAAAAATGTGCATCTATATTACCTTACCATTTAAGCAAAATTATTTGTTGAAAATAACAATACAGGTTCCATGCTGGCTAGATCCCTCAAGAAAAAGAGATTTAAAACCTATATTAAAAACATTAAAGGACCTACAGGACACACCTCTATTGACAGTAAAGCCATAATACAAGACTTCACTAAACACTACACGTCATGTGATCCCAAATCTAAAACAAACTTGATCAAGGATTACCTTACCCATCGTAACCACACATCCCTTACAGTAGAAGACTTCTCTGCTTTAGACCAACCACTCCATTTGCAAGAAATCCTTATGGGTATAAAATCCCTGTCATCTGGTAAAGACCCAGGCCCCGATGGCTTCACCCCTAAATTCTATCATCTATTCAAAACACAATCAAGCCCACAGCTTCTTACTCTATTTCAATCGATAGATTACACTGCCGTTTTTTCTCAACACCTCTTAGAGGCAACTATATTGGTGATCCCAAAACCAGGTAAATCCCCAGACTAAGTAGGGAACTATAGGCCAATATCCCTATTGAAAATAGATGTCAAATTATATGTTAAGATATTGGCCACTCGTATTAACAAAGTCCTACCCCACCTGATCCAGACAGACCAGATGGGCTTTATCCCGGGCAGAGAAGCCAAGGATAATTCAATTTGCGTACTTCAAATTCTACACTACACCACTAACTAAAATATCCCGATTATATTACTCTCCACAGATGCTGAGAAGGCGTTCGACAGGGTGGACTGGGAATTTATGTGGTCTGCCCTGTCAAAATTTGGGTTCTCTGCTAAATTAATTATGAAGATAAAAGCCCTTTATGCTAATCCAACTGCTGCAATTCGTGCTAATGACTCAATCTTGGATACATTTCCTATAAAAAATGATACCCGGCAGGGTTTTCCCTTGTCTTCCCTACTATTCTCCCTCACGGTTAAGACATTTGCCACATGTATCAGAAGCAATCCAAACATCATAGAACAACAATGTTTATTATACGCGGATGACATTATATTCACTATGCGCTCCCCAAGCACATCTATCCCTAATCTTTTACAAGAACTCTCTCTATATATATATATATAAAGTAATATCAAACTTCTCCATTAACATGGATAAATCAGTCCTCCTACCCATTAATCTGACAACAGACGAAACTACATACATAACTCAAAACACCCTATTCTCAATATCTAATTCCATATGTTATCTAGGCATCAATATTACACCAGATATAACAGAGCTATTCAATCTAAATTATTTCCCATTACAAACTGAACCCCTTAAACTTAGAATCCTATATTAGATTAGGAATCCAAACAAGGATTTGGGGCTTTAAGCCCAGTGCTGAATTAAACACTATTGTATCAAATTAATTTATGATTAAAAAGAAACACTTTATTTAACAAATATGCAACATACACAAAATATTTAAAGTTACAGCTGTGACTGCTAGAACATAGGGGGTATTTTACATCAACTATTTATATGATAGTCTAGGAGTCAGCTGCTAGGTTAAAAAAGGACTGCGTGAGCTATGAGAGACTGTGGTACTATTAGCATATAGGAATACGCATACATGCAGGCATAATCATGTGGAACACAGACAATCAGTTTATGCGCTCAAAGGCGACCTCCTTCCTGCGTACCGCTGTGATTGAACACAGTCGGCTGATTTCTAATTGTATCCCTAGAGCTTATCAACCTACATTCATACTGTTGTTCATTAAGAGTATCAAACTGACCACTCGTTATTTTTCCACATATCATGTAATGTATTTAAGCAATATTTCTTAGCAGCCATTATGTAGTCAAACTTAGTTAGCTGGCTATTCAGTCTCCAACTAACCCCATAACATTTGGCAAGCTATAGATTGCTACTATCGTATAATGTTATAGCAAGTGTATCAAGTTAAGAGTTCAATTTAGTATCTCATTCCACATCAGCGTCTCTCATAGCCCCGCCCACCGACGCGTTTCGTCACTCGTGCATGACTTCTTCAGGGCTTAGGGGCGGTCTCAGCCACCTTAGCTTCTTTTATAGGCATATGTTGCCATAGTGATCAGTTTTATTGACAGCAAGTGTCTAAACTGTCTGGCATCAGAGTTCAATCAATACAGATCAGCAGAGAATGCTCGTGTTTAGTCAAACATTTTAGATATCTTCAGTTAGATATGTTTGTTTTACAAAATTGTGAGTTACATATATCTTTTTTGGCATTTCAAGTTTAGCGTAATTTTAAACACAGTCAGGATCCTGCAATGAGCTGTGTTTCTTTATTATATCTCCATGTCCTATATAAATGTATAGAAATGTATAGAAACACATTTCCTTAAGTGGTACTTTTATCACTCAGAGACAATCTTTTTTGTGGACAAATGAGAAACAATCATCTTTAATCAATTATCTGTCTCATATTTAATGACTACACACTTCAAATTGTGTGTCATACAGATATTCACTCATATGCATTCTCCCACAAATACTCAGAGCCCAAATGTTATACGACTACCCATGAATATAGTATCGTTATTTCACTTGTATTTTTATTCATATTTATGGGGAGTTCTTTTTGGTGCAACCACCCTGAAACCACCTTCAAATCAGTTTCTATTTTGTAATTGTACAGTTCAAATGATACGTCATGATTACTAATATTGGGGTTTATAGGTATATGCTTATGTCATAAAATACTATCTTGATGGGGATTGTCATTCAGCACCTCAATATTGTGTGACTGCTCAGAAATGTTTTTACATTACCCCAGGAAGAATTTATATGATATAGCTTCGTTAAGCCCTTTTGTGCTGCTGACTGCAACTCATGTATCCATCTGCATTCCTTTTGCAACAAGATTTTATTGAAGTTACCTCTTCTGCCTTTCAGTTTTAGCTGTTCAATTGCAAAGAACTTAAAGTCATATTTAGCATCTGCATGAAATGTATTCATATGCTGGGCTACTGGTACTGATCTATTCCACTTAATGTCCCCAATATGTTCCAAGATCCTGGTTCTTAGCTCCCCGGAGGTCTCTCCCACGTCAATTAAATTACAATTGCACATTGCAACATAAACAACCATACTAGATCTACAGTTTATGAATATTTTTATCTCATATTTTTTCTCTGTATTGGGATTTATGAACCATTTTGTTGGAATTGTATTTCTGCATGCTTTGCACCTTCCACATTGTTAGAAACCTTTAGTTTCTCTTAGCTATGTTCTTGGCTTAGATACCGAATAGTGACTATTAGTCAAGATATCTTTTAGATTTTGTGACCTTCTGTTTGTTATAAGAGGATTTTTTGTTATTACCTCTAGTAAGTCATATTAATCTGTAAGTACATGCCAATGCTTCTTAAATATCTGGAAAATTTTGAAATTATTTTCATCAAAGTTTCCTATGACTCCAATACTTTGTTCTTTATCTTGTAGAGGTATACAATTTGTTGTGGTGTTTCTTAATAAAGATCTTTGGTCTGAGGCTTTATATATATATATATATTAGTATATAAGTTAACATACAAAGGCCTAGATTTGGAGTTCGGCGGTAAAAGGGCTGTTAACGCTCCGCGGGCTTTTTTCTGGCCGCACCATAAATTTAACTCTGGTATCGAGAGTTAAAACAAATGCTGCGTTAGGCTCCAAAAAAGGAGAGTAGAGCATTTTTACCGCAAATGCAACTCTCGATACCAGAGTTGCTTACGGACGCGGCCGGCCTCAAAAACGTGCTCGTGCACGATTCTCCCATAGGAAACAATGGGACTGTTTGAGCTGAAAAAAAACCTAACACCTGCAAAAAAGCAGCGTTCAGCTCCTAACGCAGCCCCATTGATTCCTATGGGGAAACACTTCCTACGTCTGCACCTAACACCCTAACATGTACCCCGAGTCTAAACACCCCTAAACTTACACTTATTAACCCCTAATCTGCCGCCCCCGCTATCGCTGACCCCTGCATTACACTTTTAACCTCTAATCTGCCGCTCCGTAAAACGCCGCCACCTACGTTATCCCTATGTACCCCTAATCTGCTGCCCTAACATCGCCGACCCCTATGTTATATTTATTAACCCCTAATCTGCCCCCCACAACGTCGCCGACACCTACCTACACTTATTAACCCCTAATCTGCCGAGCGGACCTGAGCGCTACTATAATAAAGTTATTGACCCCTAATCCGCCTCACTAACCCTATCATAAATAGTATTAACCCCTAATCTGCTCTCCCTAACATCGCCGACACCTACCTTCAATTATTAACCCCTAAACTTCCGATCGGAGCTCACCGCTATTCTAATAAATGGATTAACCCCTAAAGCTAAGTCTAACCCTAACACTAACACCCCCCTAAGTTAAATATAATTTTTATCTAACGAAATAAATTAACTCTTATTAAATAACTTATTCCTATTTAAAGCTAAATACTTACCTGTAAAATAAATCCTAATATAGCTACAATATAAATTATAATTATATTATAGCTATTTTAGGATTAATATTTATTTTACAGGCAACTTTGTAATTATTTTAACCAGGTACAATAGCTATTAAATAGTTAAGAACTATTTAATAGTTACCTAGTTAAAATAATAACAAATTTACCTGTAAAATAAATCCTAACCTAAGATATAATTAAACCTAACACTACCCTATCAATAAAATAATTAAATAAACTACCTACAATTACCTACAATTAACCTAACACTACACTATCAATAAATTAATTAAACACAATTGCTACAAATAAATACAATTAAATAAACTAGCTAAAGTACAAAAAATAAAAAAGAACTAAGTTACAGAAAATAAAAAAATATTTACAAACATAATAAAAATATTACAACAATTTTAAACTAATTACACCTACTCTAAGCCCCCTAATAAAATAACAAAGCCCCCCAAAATAAAAAATTCCCTACCCTATTCTAAATTAAAAAAGTTACAAGCTCTTTTACCTTACCAGCCCTGAACAGGGCCCTTTGCGGGGCATGCCCCAAGAATTTCAGCTCTTTTGCCTGTAAAAAAAAACATACAATACCCCCCCCCAACATTACAACCCACCACCCACATACCCCTAATCTAACCCAAACCCCCCTTAAATAAACCTAACACTAATCCCCTGAAGATCTTCCTACCTTGTCTTCACCATCCAGGTATCACCGATCCGTCCTGGCTCCAAGATCTTCATCCAACCCAAGCGGGGGTTGGCGATCCATAATCCGGTGCTCCAAAGTCTTCCTCCTATCCGGCAAGAAGAGGACATCCGGACCGGCAAACATCTTCTCCAAGCGGCATCTTCGATCTTCTTCCATCCGGTGCGGAGCGGGTCCATCTTGAAGCAGGCGACGCGGATCCATCCTCTTCTTCCGATGTCTCCCGACTAATGACTGTTCCTTTAAGGGACGTCATCCAAGATGGCGTCCCTCGAATTCCGATTGGCTGATAGGATTCTATCAGCCAATCGGAATTAAGGTAGGAATTTTCTGATTGGCTGATGGAATCAGCCAATCAGAATCTAGTTCAATCCGATTGGCCGATCCAATCAGCCAATCAGATTGAGCTCGCATTCTATTGGCTGATCGGAACAGCCAATAGAATGCGAGCTCAATCTGATTGGCTGATTGGATCAGCCAATCGGATTGAACTTGATTCTGATTGGCTGATTCCATCAGCCAATCAGAAAATTCCTACCTTAATTCCGATTGGCTGATAGAATCCTATCAGCCAATCGGAATTCGAGGGACGCCATCTTGGATGACGTCCCTTAAAGGAACAGTCATTCGTCGTTCAGTCGTCGGTCCGGATGGATGTTCCGCGCTGGATGTTCCGCGCTGGATGTCTTCAGGATCCTGCCGCTTCGCTCCGGATGGAAGAAGATCGAAGATGCCGCCTGGATGATGACTTCAATCGGATGGAAGATCCTCTTCTGCCCCGCTTGGATGAAGACTTTGACCGGATCATGGACCTCTTCAGCCCCCGCTTGGGCTTGGATCAGGACATCGGAGGAGCTCTTCAGGACGGATCGGTGAACCTGGATGGTGAAGACAAGGTAGGAAGATCTTCAGGGGCTTAGTGTTAGGTTTATTTAAGGGGGGTTTGGGTTAGATTAGGGGTATTTGGGTGGTGGGTTGTAATGTTGGGGGGGGGTATGGTATGTTTTTTTTTACAGGCAAAAGAGCTGAAATCCTTGGGGCATGCCCCGCAAAGGGCCCTGTTCAGGGCTGGTAAGGTAAAAGAGCTTGTAACTTTTTTAATTTAGAATAGGGTAGGGAATTTTTTATTTTGGGGGGCTTTGTTATTTTATTAGGGGGCTTAGAGTAGGTGTAATTAGTTTAAAATTGTTGTAATATTTTTATTATGTTTGTAAATATTTTTTTATTTTCTGTAACTTAGATCTTTTTTATTTTTTGTACTTTAGCTAGTTTATTTAATTGTATTTATTTGTAGCAATTGTGTTTAATTAATTTATTGATAGTGTAGTGTTAGGTTAATTGTAGGTAATTGTAGGTAGTTTATTTAATTATTTTATTGATAGGGTAGTGTTAGGTTTAATTATATCTTAGGTTAGGATTTATTTTACAGGTAAATTTGTTATTATTTTAACTAGGTAACTATTAAATAGTTCTTAACTATTTAATAGCTATTGTACCTGGTTAAAATAATTACAAAGTTACCTGTAAAATAAATATTAATCCTAAAATAGCTATAATATAATTATAATTTATATTGTAGCTATATTAGGATTTATTTTACAGGTAAGTATTTAGCTTTAAATAGGAATAATTTATTTAATAAGAGTTAATTTATTTCGTTAGATAAAAATTATATTTAACTTAGGGGGGTGTTAGTGTTAGGGTTAGACTTAGCTTTAGGGGTTAATACATTTATTAGAATAGCGGTGAGCTCCGGTCGGCAGATTAGGGGTTAATAATTGAAGTTAGGTGTCGGCGATGTTAGGGAGGGCAGATTAGGGGTTAATACTATTTATGATAGGGTTAGTGAGGCGGGTTAGGGGTTAATAACTTTATTATAGTAGCGCTCAGGTCCGCTCGGCAGATTAGGGGTTAATAAGTGTAGGCAGGTGTCGGCGACGTTGAGGGGGGCAGATTAGGGGTTAATAAATATAATATAGGGGTCGGCGGTGTTAGGGGTAGCAGATTAGGGGTACATAGGGATAACGTAGGTGGCGGCGATTTGCGGTCGGTGGATTAGGGGTTAATTATTTTAAGTAGCTTGCTGCGACGTTGTGGGGGGCAAGTTAGGGGTTAAGAAATATAATATAGGGGTCGGCGGGGTTAGGGGCAGCAGATTAGGGGTACATAAATATAACGTAGGTGGCGGTCGGCAGATTAGGGGTTAAAAATTTTAATCGAGTGGCGGCGATGTGGGGGGAGCTCGGTTTAGGGGTACATAGGTAGTTTATGGGTGTTAGTGTACTTTAGGGTACAGTAGTTAAGAGCTTTATGAACCGGCGTTAGCCAGAAAGCTCTTAACTCCTGCTATTTTCAGGCGGCTGGAATCTTGTCGTTAGAGCTCTAACGCTCACTGCAGAAACGACTCTAAATACCGGCGTTAGAAAGATCCCATTGAAAAGATAGGCTACGCAAATGGCGTAGGGGGATCTGCGGTATGGAAAAGTCGCGGCTGAAAAGTGAGCGTTAGACCCTTTAATCACTGACTCCAAATACCAGCGGGCGCCCAAAACCAGCGTTAGGAGCCTCTAACGCTGGTTTTGACGGCTACCGCCGAACTCTAAATCTAGGCCTAATAGTGGTTAATATGTGGAAAATACAAAAAGGCAAAAATTGACAACTCAACAATTGAAAATACAGCAATTATGCATACACAGAAGGTCCTGATGGTAAATAGATAGACAGTCTTACTGCTGATAGGTAAATTCCAGGTTGCTCCTTTAAATTCACAGATGCAGCTCCTCCAAAAAACGCTGCTTGTCTTGCAGCTGTAGCATAAACCACTTCACTCCCAAAAGAAAAGTGCAATATCTATGAAAGAAGTAAGAGCCCCAGATAGTGTAATATCATTTGTTACACAAAATATTTAATGCCAAGAAAGTTCCAGGTACTCACAATATAAGACACATGAACATGCACATAAAGGTATCTTTAAAATCTCTGTCCTCAAGAGGCAGTGTTACTTGAGCCCATGTGGACGGATCTTGCTGGAGCAGAATCAGCTGTTGTCGGGTGCTGACGTCACACACCGACCGGGTACCCTGTGAGCGTGTGTTAACTACATGAGGACTCGTTGTAACAGAGATTTTAAAGATACCTTTATGTGCATTTTCATGTGTCATATTGTGAGTACCTGGAACTTTCTTGGCATTAAATATTTTGTGTAACAAACAATATTACACTATCTGGGGCTCTTACTTCTTTCACAGATTTTGCGCTTTTCTTTTGGGAGTGAAGTGGGCAATGCTAGACTTAACACTCAAACTACGTCCCTCAATAATTCTCATCAATGACCTCCCTAAAATCCCCTGTCTGTATCGTAGGAAACTGTTTCAATGCATGATAAACTGTGCCAAGCGTTTAATACCTAGATTTTGGGGAAAAAAAACAACAGTACCCACCCCCCAAATGTGGCTAAAGGAAGTGGACCATGTTCTCTCCTTGGAAAAACTCCACTATTGATTTCAAGAAAAAGCTGACTTTATTTTAGACATCATATTTATCTGGGAACAGAAAACTATAGAATAACCTATACTGTACCTATGACTCAGTTTTAATCTGATCACCTCCCCCTCCTTCCCCTGTTTCATACCCCTTCCTCCTAATTTATTCTCAATTCCAATACAGTCACATGATCACATAGACTAGAACCTCCAGAATGACTGTAATTTACATTACCAAATGTGATTGATATTTGTAATTGTATTTTTTTTTCTTATATATATATATATATATATATATATATATATATATATATATATATATATATATATATATATATATATATATATCCCACGATTGTAGTTATGTGGTATAATTTTTTTACTATGTTTATTTTGGAAAAACAATAGAAACATTTAAAAAAAAAAAAAAAGTTAGGCCTATACTAAAACTAACGTCCCCATAAAAAATGCCCAGCCAAAGTAAAAAGTCCTATACTAACACTAAAACCTACTCTAAATATTAATTTCCTTTAAAAAGGGCATTTTGTAGGGAATTGCCCTAAAGTGATTACAGTTCTTTTACTCTTTTAAAAATCCCTATTCTGGGGAACTTCGGGGCGGCGGCGATGATAGGTTGCATAATACCATCCTGCTCCAGTGCTCTAACTACTTTTGGACATTATAATAACTTAGCTGGCTCATTTGTTTGCTTTTTGCTCTGATCCCTGACACATTAAAGCTCCTACATCTGATGAGCCCAAAATTATTGTGATAGAGTTAACTGCGAGCTCCCGGAGCGAACTTCAGGGCTGAGGCCTCCAATATACCCCCCGGCGGGACCTGTTTGGGCCTGTCGTTACACAGCACATAGTGCTGATCACCAAGTACTTTAGGAGTACTGGTATTAACTACCCTCAGAGGACTTCACATTTCTACTTACCAGATGGAGTCTAACAATGTCAACCTATATTACCAGCTAAAGGTCCTCCTAGATGAACATTACCTACGTCTCATGCATACACTGGACACAGCATGGGGTAGCAGCGATAACCTGGCGTGGTGCCTCCATGTGGAGGATACAGAGAATACCCCGCTTGAGTCTGCCAACAGGATAGAGGGACTGGTCACGGCATGGCATCCTGGTGCTCCCCTCACAAACAGCTGCCCTACACACGAACCTAACGTAACAATTGGCAAACTAGAGATCGGTGAAGTATCCTTACCCACGCATACTCACTCTCCTCCTGCCCTGAACCCGGATCCCGGGGCAGATACGGACTGTTGCAGTGTGAATGGACAACAGAATAGGCGCATTACCACGCAACTGGTCACTATATGGCCGCATCCAGAAATACCACCGCAGGGCAGAGATATGAGGTCCCTCCTAACGATCGCAACTCCGGTCATGGGCGCACCTTGTTCCAGGCCCAGATTAGAGGGAGACATCAGTTGGTGGCCAAATACATTGGGTCTTGCATATCAGGTTTGCAAGTGCTTGGTGTGTGGATTTTTGAGCAACAAAACAGGCGTGGGCTAGACATTGCCTGGCATATAGTTTTCAGTGAGGGAACATTACATCTCTACAATCCCTTACATGAATGTCCGTTCAAGAGGGCACAAACTTCCATAAACTTTAATGAGACCCTATTTATAACTTTACATTCACTGCTACCAGATGTTTTGCACTGTATGGTTTTGTCTAATAAGATCTGATACTTGCAAGATTGATAGCAAGTTTATTTTCTCTGTACCTAGTATTAAAGTCTAGATTAAGTAGGTTTCATAACACTCTGTGGGTGCATATTATGAACACAGCTTCTAGTTGGACATAATTGCTCAGTGAAACTATTTCTTTTGCATCTGAATGATTGCTACTTATTCCACTATAGGATCAATGCTTATCTTAATGTATAATGGTAGGTTAAACATGTTCTTAGCATTTTTAATGTATGGCAATTAGCTATCTTTTATGTGTTTCGCTGTTCATATTTATTATGGAGGCTTTGTATTTACTAATTTGGGATATCATACCGAAGTCAGAGCAGAAATCTGAAAATACTTCTTTTGAAGCAGCCCATTGGCTATAGCAACAGAAACTGAGTGCTTATTTACTGTTTAACTAATATATTTCTACAGGTGAAACTTGGAAATGTACTCATCCTAACTAATCCCTACTTATATTCCTGTAGCTCCTGCTAGGCTGAGGCTTGATGAGAGATATAGTGTAGCAATCTAAAATTATTATCTGTTGAGGCAGTACCCTACGGAAACTAAGCTTTCACCTAATATGTATTTGCAGGACAAATATATTTCTTCTCTCCCAACTTGCAGAACTAACTTTACTACCGTTACTCCCCAGTATGACTCCCATAGTTACACATAAGAATGCTTGCTTCTGGTTTTCCATTGGCATGTTTTGGGTTCTCGCTATCTGCAATGAATGGGTAATGTGCATATTGTCTACCTGTCTGCTTTGTTCTAGTTACCTGTTCTGTAACAACTTATGGCATTTTATGTTATGCATTGACAATTGTTTTAATGTTTGTTTTGAAAAGAACCTCAATAAAAAAAAAAAAAATCCCTATTCTAAGACCAAAGTAACCCTAACCCCCCCTCAAAAAAGCCTATCGTTAAAGGGATACTAAACAAAAAAAAAATTATTTCATGATTCAGATTGAGCATGCAATTTTAACCAACTTTCAAATTTACTCCTATTATCAATTGTTCTTTGTTCTCTTGCTATCTTTATTTGAAAAAGCAGGATTCTTAGCTAAGAAGCCAGACCATATATGGTTTAGAATCATGGATAGCACTTGCTGATTGGTGGGTACATTTAGCCAAATCTAGTACATTCACTAGATTTGTTACACTGGGAAATATCGTCACTGAAAAGGAGGTGAGACTTATATGGCTGAAAGGTATAGCTAAGACAAAGGGCAGCACTTTGAATATTAGAACAATGTATTTTAAAATACGGCTTACTCCTATGCAATACCCTTGAAACTCACACGAACACCTGTTTATTCGTCATGTCTGCAATGAAATCAAACATTATTATTAAAACTATAGGAGCTGGGGAATTGTATAGTATAATGTTAGAATACATTTATGTGAACTGTAAGCGTGATTGTACAAATCTTGGGCAAGATTATATATGCGGCGTCGGGCGCAAAACCTGGCGTCGCCAATTTTTAGTCGAAATCTGGCAATCACATATACGTCAATGCATACAAGTTAGGCGCGTATATTTCACCTGTCGTCTGCTTTTTTTACTCCCATAAACTAACATAGAACCAGCGTCGCCAGTCGGTATCACATATTCAGCGCCAAGAATGGAGACATTTTACTCCATATTCACCTCGCCACAAATAGGCAGGCACAGCACGAAAGCACTGTAACTACCTAGAAGCCTTATCACACACCTAATGCATGCGCAATGTCCACCCCCAATCTGCCATCCCCCACCGCAATAAGTAATAAAATGTATTAACCTCCAAACCACCAACCCCCCACAATGCAATCTACCTATTGAAACTATTAACCTCTAATCTGCCAACCCCGACATCGCAAACAACCTAATAAACATATTAACACCTAAACCGCCAACCTCCCACAACACAAAGTATCTAATTACACTATTAACCCCTAATCCGCCAACCCCCCACAGCGCAAACTATTAATTTAATAACTAAGCCCCTAACTTAATGCCCCCTAAGTTAACCCCAATTAAAATACACTTATCTAAAATTTCAAAATACTAACTATATTGTTAGTATATACCAGGGTTATAATATAATTTATTTGTTATTATTCTTTAAAACAAACCCCCAATTAAAAATGAATATACGAAACAATTGAAATTAATCTAAATCCCTAAATTCTTTAGATTCATTAAATTTATAAACACATTGAAATATATTTATATAGAAAAGAGACTAGATTATGAATCGACTATACACATATGCTGTTATAATATTCTTACAAAGATTATAAAAAATATACCTTTAAAATTAACCTTACTCACAATGAATCGCATTAAAATATGACAATAAAATACCAGAATATGGACCGCTAACTTCACAGTGTTTAGATAAACAATATACCAAGATACTTCACACAAATCTTATTGGGTCTCAATAGATTTAAGATAACTTTCAGACAAGTATAATTAAGTTATTTAGCCCACAAATGATTCTATATAACTTCAATTAGAAACATCAGAAATTGTATATATTATTAATGCAAACAGCCAATTTATATGCCAATTTATCTGAGCTGAAATAACCTCTTATTTAGCTACAATAAGGCAAATTCTAAAATATATATATAGCAATAACTGTAATTAATTTATGATATTAAAATACAAAATTATTCCTAAACATTAGTATTTAATACCAATATACTTACTAAAATCTAACTAAAGCTTTAGAATACCTTTGTTTAAAATATCAAATATACAATTGCTTATACTTTACCAGTCACCAGTTTGAGAATTCATTTAATATCCAAATATGTCTATCGTCATATGTCTTAGGGGAATTATGCACATTTGTAAGACAATTAATCTTGATAGTCTCTTATCCACAAAGAGTGTCGCACACTGGTCTCTCTATAAGCAAAAATGGCAGCAAGCAGGATTGCAACAGTTACCAAGAAAACATTTTCAGCCAAGTTTTTTTTTCTCTGTGTACAGGGAGTTTTTGTCTGAGACAAAACTCCTTCCCATTTCTTAATCATTCAATAGATTTGGATACGATCTCTTCTCTGATTGGCTACTGGGAAATGCCATTTTTAACAGCCAAATGCCTTTTAGTTGTAATTCTGGATTTAGGCCATTGGGGCAGCAGACAAAGACAAGCAGTTTCATTTTCAACACTGCTATACAGTAAATACAGTTCTTATATATATTTTTATCAAATGCCTATTTTTATACTTTTAATCTCCTAGTTTTAATAATTATATGTTCCATATATGGTCCGTTTAATATAATTTATTCTGAGTATTTCAAGATTAAACATGAATATACTACACTTATAATATCTTAAAAATGCGTTTAAAAATCATATTTTCTATGAAAAGATTTAAAAGGATTATAATACCTTCATCATGGACTCAATTACTGTCTCAGTCATCATCTTAATATCACATACATACCTTGAGATCAGCAATCAGATGTATTTTCATATAATTATATCTATATTGGATTACTATCCCATGTAAATATTTCATATCTGTATATCTCTTTCTGAGTGTATAAAACATGTTATATTATTTAAAGCACCAATTATGTATGTACGTATTAGATGCCTGAAAAATATAAGAATATGTTATCCATTTTGAAACAAGTTGATTAAACCATTTACATTGATTATATAGCTACTTATTAAGTTCAGCAAATACTTATCTAATATGTTACTGTGAGGCATTTCTTCTTATATCCACAAATATACATTTTTAAACAATACTGAAGTATACCACTGAAAATTAAACATAAATTGTACTTTAAAATGAATTTCACAGTTACAATGCAAAACGTGTTTCTGTTAGCCAGCCTAATGTGTATCTAGTCTTCAAAGGGAATCCAGTGAGCCATTGTGTTAAATTATCATGTGTCTGTTAGCTCATAATATCTTGTAATTATGTTAGCTTATCTGAAAATAGTGCAGAATTTCGTCTCCAACACCCCAGGATGCATATTGTGAATCTTCAAGGGGCTGTTTTTGATCTAACATTTGATTGCCAGTAAGTGTTAATTACTATCTTTCTGGGCTTTAGCCAGCTCCAAAGAGGTCATCACAGACAGCATGCCTGTATATCTCTACATGGGGTCAGCACCTGATAACCTTTATTATACATTTTGGGCAGGAAACTCCAGATATGGGCGTTCACACTTGAAAATGTTATTCTAAGACTTTACAGGTGTGAGTTCCTTTGTTCTCAGATGCTCTGTTAATCAGGAAAAGGTATCTCATGTCTGACCTCAGATTTGCAATACACAGAATGTATTCAGCGATAAAATGAGTGTTAGGAATTATTGTTAGCATGACTAGCGCCATCTTGTTCTTAACTGCCATTTTGTCTTTGGCATCCATCTTGTCTGAATAATATTTATTATAGCAATCATTCTGTAAAAATACAGAATGGTTATTAGTTTGTTAGAGCTAGTTTGGCCTTGCAGATGTTCTGGGCAAGATGCCTGGAAGGTGATATCTCTATAAGATGCTCACACATAACCTTGCTTTGGTACTAGATGCATTTGTTATTATGACTATAGAAATACTGTTTCTAAGAACTCTGCTTTTCCTAATTATAATTATGAGATTGTATTTTTCCTGACAAACACTGTGTAAAATGAAGCGGTCATAATGTGTCATCATGTTAACCCTGTATGCTGTAATTGTCGCCTATAAGACATGTTGTGTGTCTTTCAATAAAGGAGAATAGTTTTAGACTCATTGCTGGGTGGTCTGAAGTGCTGTTCTCTGGATATCCTGATCAAATAACCCCTTCATTTCCAGCTGATATGGTGTGTCCTGACTGATACTCCCCCCCCCCCTGAAAACAACACCTAACAGTTTCTGGTGTCAGACATAGGATTCGCACTGGGTAATTTTTTACTCTACTTTTCCCTCTGTGAATCTGAACCTAAATTTATTTTTGATGCTAGGTGTTGGTTATATATGATAAAGGGTTGAGGGGATCCTGAAGTAAAGAAGCAGGGTTTTTGCGGAGGTTTTCAGACCTGCCGGCAGTTGTGATAATCCCCTCCAGGCAGGTTAAAGTCCTGTGCTGGTTTAGACAGGTGTTGCAGTCCTGTCTGGTGAAGCGCGTAAAGAGATAAAAAGTTAGCATGCATTTGACGGGAGGTTAAAGTCCCCCGGGCAAGTTGGCATCACTGTGATGCTGAGTTTGAGACTCACCTGTGTTGAAGTTGTCCTTATACATTTCTATAGTAGAGTTTTTTGTTACCTATCACTGGATTTGAACTGGTGTTTGGTGCTTTTTAATTGCTTGCTTAGAAAATATTAAGTGACTGTGCATTTTAGCATTGCTGCTCTTATTGTGTTGTTAAAAAATAGGGTCTGCTCATAGAAAAATATTGATAATAATGCATAAAGAAAAGGAGAATGTTATTGCATTTTTTAATGTGTTAAAAAGGGGTTAACAGTTTTGTTTCAAGGCAGGGACCTGTGCATGCTGAAGTGTTCTCCTGCATTCAGAGAAGTTATGAGTAGAGAAAGGGGGGGGGGCAGTGCTGTGTAATGAGTGTTGGTCTGTCGGTTCTCACTGTGTCTGGTACGACGTGTAAAAGATTTTCTGTAGACTTAAAAAAAAAGAGGATGTATTTTTCTGTGTGAAATCTGTCTCAGTCTGCTGGGAAAGGGGCCATTCATTGCAAATTCGGACACTTTCAAATACATTTTAAATTTGGTGGAAAGTTAATCTTATTGTGTTCTTAAATGTCTTTGGTATGCTATGAGATATATGTTTTCCTGAAAAGAAAGAGACTGTTAATGTGTTTTCTGTGTCACTAAGAGTTTGATGTATGTTGAAAATGCTGTAGAATAAATGTTGGGAGTGAATTTCTGGTATGCGAGATGATATGAGCTTGCGTGTAAAAATGACCTTGGTGCATTTTTCTTTCTGTATGGTAATTATTTAGGCTAGTTTCTTAGCTAAGAAATCAGGCATTGTAATGCGGTATTTTGTAGTGTTATTATTGTAACTTTATTTTAATGTCATAAGTATGTTCTTAATTATGTGTGTTATTAATAGCAGTTTTTAGTTTTAAGTGATATTTGTTGTATGCAAACAAAAAAACTGTCCACCTGTTGCGGCATATAAATATATTGTTTTTGCAAGGGAACTAATTAAGGGATTTGTGAATGTGCGGAGGATTGTGTGACTTTCGGTCACGTTCTGGTAAATGAAAAAAGATTAACAGGTTGATTCAAGTATGTTGTATTTGCAAGATTTGTGCAAGGCGTTAGTGGAAAAGATGAGGTAAGGTTATAAGCTGTGTATCATTAAATTTATCTAAAAGTATTTGGTCTGTTTCTGTGGCAAGTAAATTAATTCAGTAGAAGTTGTAATATAAATGGGTATTATTTATGTGGTGACGGCTCTCATTTAAATATGCAGGTCATGATACAGTAAATAAGTAGAATTTCTGTGGTAAATAATACAAGTTTCCTAATCATGGCTAGGGTATACATACTGTATGTAATTTACATGATAAATGGTTAGTCCTTAAAGGGACAGTACACTGTAACATAGTTTTTATATTAATGTATTTTCAATGACTTGTGATACAAGCTGAATAGTATAAAATATAGGAGAAATTGCATTTGCAAGTTTATTTGTATACAGGGAGTGCAGAATTATTAGGCAAGTTGTATTTTTGAGGATAAATTTTATTATTGAACAACAACCATGTTCTCAATGAACCCAAAAAACTCATTAATATCAAAGCTGAATAGTTTTGGAAGTAGTTTTTAGTTTGTTTTTAGTTATAGCTATTTTAGGGGGATATCTGTGTGTGCAGGTGACTATTACTGTGCATAATTATTAGGCAACTTAACAAAAAACAAATATATACCCATTTCAATTATTTATTTTTACCAGTGAAACCAATATAACATCTCAACATTCACAAATATACATTTCTGACATTCAAAAACAAAACAAAAACAAATCAGTGACCAATATAGCCACCTTTCTTTGCAAGGACACTCAAAAGCCTGCCATCCATGGATTCTGTCAGTGTTTTGATCTGTTCACCATCAACATTGCGTGCAGCAGCAACCACAGCCTCCCAGACACTGTTCAGAGAGGTGTACTGTTTTCCCTCCTTGTAAATCTCACATTTGATGATGGACCACAGGTTCTCAATGGGGTTCAGATCAGGTGAACAAGGAGGCCATGTCATTAGATTTTCTTCTTTTATACCCTTTCTTTCCAGCCACGCTGTGGAGTACTTGGACGCGTGTGATGGAGCATTGTCTTGCATGAAAATCATGTTTTTCTTGAAGGATGCAGACTCCTTCCTGTACCACTGCTTGAAGAAGGTGTCTTCCAGAAACTGGCAGTAGGACTGGGAGTTGAGCTTGACTCCATCCTCAACCCAAAAAGGCCCCACAAGCTCATCTTTGATGATACCAGCCCAAACCAGTACTCCACCTCCACCTTGCTGGCGTCTGAGTCGGACTGGAGCTCTCTGCCCTTTACCAATCCAGCCACGGGCCCATCCATCTGGCCCATCAAGACTCACTCTCATTTCATCAGTCCATAAAACCTTAGAAAAATCAGTCTTGAGATATTTCTTGGCCCAGTCTTGACGTTTAAGCTTGTGTGTCTTGTTCAGTGGTGGTCGTCTTTCAGCCTTTCTTACCTTGGCCATGTCTCTGAGTATTGCACACCTTGTGCTTTTGGGCACTCCAGTGATGTTGCAGCTCTGAAATATGGCCAAACTGGTGGCAAGTGGCATCTTGGCAGCTGCACGCTTGACTTTTCTCAGTTCATGGGCAGTTATTTTGCGCCTTGGTTTTTCCACACGCTTCTTGCGACCCTGTTGACTATTTTGAATGAAACGCTTGATTGTTCGATGATCACGCTTCAGAAGCTTTGCAATTTTAAGAGTACTGCATCCCTCTGCAAGATATCTCACTATTTTTTACTTTTCTGAGCCTGTCAAGTCCTTCTTTTGACCCATTTTGCCAAAGGAAAGGAAGTTGCCTAATAGTTATGCACACCTGATATAGGGTGTTGATGTCATTAGACCACACCCCTTCTCATTACAGAGATTTACATCACCTAATATGCTTAATTGGTAGTAGGCTTTCGAGCCTATACAGCTTGGAGTAAGACAACATGCATAAAGAGGATGATGTGGTCAAAATACTCATTTGCCTAATAATTCTGCACTCCCTGTATATCAAGTAGCTGATTTTGTGCTTTCAAAACACAGTTGATTGCAATGGTTTGAATTTCGAATAATAAGCATATCTTATTGTGTTCCTTATCTTATATTTATCTGTAAAATCGGAGCTCAGGAGCAATGGAAAATTGTCATTTTATTACTTAAAGGATCAGTTCACTCATGGGAAAGGAGTTCATGAGCACCAATAACACTGTATTAACAAGTTGCAAAATATATATTTTTTAAATCTGCCATTTAGATAGCAGACAGTTACGCAGTGTAAATCAATTCTCTTTGTAATGCAAACTGAACTGATAAATTGCCTGCAACCTTTGTGTTGCGATCTGTGAGACTAGCGAAAAAAAAAAAAAAAAGAGGAGAGAAAATATTTAAAGGGGTACAGGCAAACTGATATAAAATCTGAGATTTTAAAGAAATATTTACAGAGAGAGTAAATGAGGTTTACTGTAAGCCTAACACTAGTATATTTAACTGTGGCAGTTTCAATTACAGATATGTTTTAATTTGGGTAAAATGTCCCTTTAACTAGCCTGTACCCCACTGTGAGTGTGTTTTTTTATGCTGGCTTTGTTTGCTTAGGCTATCCAATGGACGTCAGTATACATTTTGATTATAAGTAAGGACAATGGATCATTGGGAACAATTTAAAGGGGACATTTTTGGACAAACTATCCTTTTAATCTATTAGTGTAAATTATTATTATTATTATTATTATTATTATTATTTTAGAAAGCTAATTTTGTTGTATACCATTGTTATATTTAGCTAGAGAGCTGCAAAATGGTGAATATCAAAGTATATAAAAAAAAAAGTGAAATCAAATAATGGTGTATTTAGTAAAATTTTGGTTATGTAAAAGTATAGACTGGATTCCAGAGCATTTCACTAATTATTTGTGCCACACATGATTTATTTAACAGTGTACTTGCACTGTGCATACGAGCAGGGGCTATATAGAACAGTGGCTGTACCATTATTATCTGATCTTTCCCAAAATAGGGTACTTAGGTGTTTGTGTATTCCTTTGTAAATTTATGGTTAGGGATTTTATTTGTAAATATGCAACTGGAGTTTATTGATCATCTGTAGTGATTGCATCATTAGTATGATCTCATAGTATTGTGCATGGTAGAATTTGCAGAACCAGGGTATAGATGGTTGTTATAGGATTTTAATTATTTGTAGTGTTTTGCGAGTGCTGTTTTTCAGTGAATGTATAAGTATATGTGTTGAATTTCAGGTTAATTCTGGTTGTTAAAAGTTTGTGTCGGCTGTTAATGTTTTGTTTTGTGGAAAGGACAATTGGTTTTAAGTGTTTTCTAAGAGAATGTTATCTTTTTCTCTTTCGTGACTGCGTGTGGAAGCGTGCTGTATGAATGGAATATTGAATATTGAGGTGTATTTGATTTTGCCTGCTGTTAAGCATAGCATACTACATGCATGAGTGGAGTGCATGAATGGTCTTTTAGTTTCATGTTATATTGTGTTTGCGTGCCACATGGGATGTTTCAGGCACACAAGGGGGAAGTATTGATGAGTATTGCTGAGTATCTTTATGTGGTTTGGGTGATTATTATTTTAAGTAAGAAAGTGAACCTAAAATGTTTTTATTTTTTCTATTTTGTTCTTAACACAATATTTGTATTTGCAGGATGAGATCATGAAGCTGTATCCAGAGATTAAAGACACTAACTGAATTATTTTTGGTACAATCTGTACAGATAAAATTCCATAGTGCACTCTCCAAAAGATTGAAGAGTGAATGCAAGTAAACCTTTTAAAGAGAAAAATGAAGATAAAAGACCTTTTGTCAAGCTTGTTTTAACCACCATACTGCAGTAAAAGTTGCTGAACTATCTTTGGATCCATTCTTTGCTTTGCATGCTGGTACCAGCCCCAGAACTGGACTCTGGGTAATCTATGACTGTTTCCTATGATGTTTGTCTTCAGAACATAAAGACTATCCTTCTCTGGACTGTGCCTTGCCTGTTGATATTGAGGACCTGTTACGCTGTTACAGAGTCAAACACAATTAAATTAGGGGAGTATTGTTTTACCTTGTTTACTTATATTGCTTCTTTTGTATTTTCCTGTATTTGTGTTATTTTTTGTTGATCATATTAATCTAAAAAGTCATATAGTTTTGTCTGCAGAAAAGTATGCCTCATTGGTATTAGTGCACATTGTAGTTTATGTACTTAAGCAAAGTAACCCTTTATATAAGTGTAACCCTAAACCTTGCAGTATTGTAATCTATTGAATGGCCCACTGAGTATAGAAAATATGTGTGCACCTTTATAGTTTAAAGAAAATGCTGCAATATATCAGAATATTTTAAACCCTTCACCCTATGGAACATAGTGAGGACACGTCTCAGCTAAAAATTTATATTAATTGTACAAATAAATATTTGTTTAGGGAGTAGCATAATTATAGTTATATTGATGGTATATGTTTTACCTACCATGGCTCTTATTGGAGCTGTGTTATGAAAGCAAATGTATTTTTCCCTTTTATTAATTGGTATGGTATCTGCAATTTGAATTTTGTAATTCCAGATGTTTGTCAATGAAAGGAATTATCTTACCATAAAGATGTGCTTACTTTTAAAAGATTTTGTAGTTTTAACTGATGTTATAATTGTATTCTGTCCTCATACAGGAGTGTGATAAAATTTAGGTTGCATAAAATAATTAGTAAACTAGCAGTGTCTGTTTGCTATGAGGATCGACTGGCTACCTTGTCTTCCCCATGAACAAACCATCAGACTTCCAACATCTACCTGCAGAAGAACACTGGATAAGCACCCATACTGCAAATGGACTATGGTCTTGAAGCAAAGTGTCTGAGGAAGGTGGAGCACTCTAAGAAGACAAAGGCTGTTCTTAAAGTGATCAGAGGCCACCTAGAGACATTTTTGCTGTTCCCATGTCATGCTTCACTGTGGAGAATGTACAGAGCAAGAAACTGTTGGAAATATTAGGGGGTGCTAGCAATGCAGGCGGAGAAATAAAAGATGCAGCATTGTTTGGGGGTAGATAGGGGGCTGGTTGGGTCTTTGTGCAGATAGACCAGTAGTTTGAGGATGCTGGGAGGTAGACAGAGAGTATTGGAGGTGCCGCACCTATGTGCAGTGACAAATTGTGCCCTATAGGCCTATAGAATTATACAACTACATGTGAATACATTTCTCTATAGTATTCTCACATAGATTCATGTTATACCAAAGTATCAGGCTTATACTGTTGTTAAAGGCTTTACTAATTTTCTGCGCCTTTCGATTTTTATGTTATTCTGTTAGAATAAAAGGGTGGTATGTTAGGAATTATTGTTAGAATGACTAGCACCATCTTGTTCTCTACTGCCATTTTGTCTTTGGCATCCATCTTGTCTGAATAATATTTATTATAGCAATCATTCTGAAGAAATACAGAATAGTTATTAGTTTGTTAGAGCTAGTTTGGCCTTGCAGATGTTAAATAATTCCTTTTTCTTTATCTTCTTCTTGTACCTTTCCTCCTACCGCTTTCCCCCACTTTTATCTTCGTTTATGCTCTATAATACGGCAGGATTAGTGGTTTTAGCGGTCCTGGGAGCTGGATGTGGTGTATGAGCTACTAGGATAGATCCACGCGTATCAGCTATTTAGAGCCTTTATCAAGATGACCTGTAGCTTGATTGCTGATCCTTTATACTGTGTCCAATGTAACCCCTTCAGTTCAAATTAAGGGATTTCTTTTCCACTTTTTTGAGACAAATCGATCTTTTTGCAAACTTTTCCAGCAACAGCTTTTTTAATTGTATAAACATTGTCAATCCTGAATTTCATTAGACATCCTACAAGTTTATTTTATGTATCGACAATAACCATTGAAAATTTTCTTTATATTGTTGTTAGACTATATTCCTATCTTTTAAGATTACATCTTTCCACTCATAGACATTAATTTACATTTCACAACATTTAGACTCTTCAAGAATTGCTACTCCAAAATATAATTGACACAGCTCACTGCGAATCAGTCATGTACACATACCTATAGAGAACATAATATCTTTTCAGACACTAGTATCCTAAAACAATAGTTATCCACACGCTATATATGCATATTACTATTTCTTAAAGGCACATCATCCTATTTCACATTATTATTAATTTTCACATATTAGCTCCTACACCCTCATTAACCTTCTATAACACGAAAAACCAGCACTTAGATAAATATCTAGACAGATTTTATTGTCTAGTACACACTAACCTAATATAATTACACTATTGACTGCACACCCACACGGATAGATGTAATAATATCGAATCTATTTCAATTTCACTTTAAGAATTATCATCACTAATATTCCAATTCCCAGTTTGACTTCGGCGCCCCCTACGCATCCCCTTTTTTCACATATATCACTGTCCAGTGGAGTACTTTGTGAGAGACTCCATAAGTAAGGGTGGCCAGATCTGGTTAGAGCTTGCACAGTTTATTTAACCTTTTTTATCATTCACAGTTACCCTGACAACATTAAATATTAACAAAAAATTACCAAAAAAACCCCATAAATTACTTATAACTAACATTACCCAAAATAAAAAATCTTAACATTACATTAAAATAAAAAATCCTAAAATTAAAAAAAAAAAAATGCTAAAATTACATTGAAAACACAAAGATTAAAAAAATAAAAAAGCCAACATTACAGAAAGAAAAACAAACTAAATTATCCAAAATAAAAAAAGTTATTCCTAATTTAATACCCCCTTAAAAACAAAAAAGCCATCCCAAAATAAAAAAAAACCTAATCTAACAATAACAAAGCCTTTTACATTGCTGTCCATGAGGACTTTGTTTATACTGTTAATATATATGTATATGCTTATATACATATATATATTTATGTGTTAATATGTGTATATAAACATATAAACACATTAATATATATGTATATGTTCATATACATACTGTATATATGTTAAATTTGCTGCCCAATGCAGCACGACTTATCCCCTGCGCTGCGCTAGGTTCCCTGCCGTGTCTCACGGCTTGAGAATGAGACGCCCATTGGAATCTTTGGAAGCATTTCAGGAAATGCAAACGTAAAATCGCATTCACATTGTGCTTAACTTGTACTACCAGCACGCTGGTATTATTGAGTGGAGCACAAATATCGCAAAATGAAAAAGAAATTTCAGTCCTTTGGAATATTTTGCTGGCTTTCTCAACATTGCAATGGATCCCTTTTGAATAGCTTGCCACTTTGTTGCACTTTTGATCATCATGGCCTAAGTACTGACCATTGTATATAAACTGAGAGATAAGATAAGAGGCCTTATTGTACAGAGAGATACAAATAGGAAGTCTGCTGTTTCTGATTAAGAGTAGCATGCTAATTGTGGGCTAGATTATGAGTGGAGTGCTATTTATTGCTCAAGTTCGTGCGTAAACTGCGCTCGACTTAGGCTTTTTGTATGCATACATCACATATTACAAATTGAAATTTAAAAGATTTCGCTCTTGCGTGCTAACCAGATACACGCAAAAAATGTTTTTTATTAATTCGTTTTTTCAATTTTGTATTAAATATTTCAATAATGCACATTGAAGATATCAATTCTTCATGTGCGTTAACATAACTGCGTTAGTCCTAAGTTGCGAACCCCAATGCGGGTTACACATATTTTGCATCTCTATGCTCTTCACATAGAAAAGAATGTAATTTTTATTATTAAATATATATTTCTTATACTTTTAATGTAAAATACATATCTATACCTATATATCTATAGGAATAGACATACAGGTAGAGGTATATATATATATATAAATATGTATTCACAATAAAAAATACACTTCTGTCAGTCAGTGAGCAACTATAGATGTTAGGATTTTTTCAGTTTGAGAAAAATGAAGAATCGATTAAGGCTTCATTCAGCAAAAACAGCTATTTCATATGCAAAAAAAAACAGAAAGTAAAAATTTCCCGTACATTTTATAATTGCATGATTGCAATTTCTTTAATTAGCAAAAGGGCTTCTTTAGTTTTGTATATAAGCTTTTATGAGTTTTAAACTTTACCAGCTTATAAATTCTGATTTGAAGTAACTGTTTTTCTTCCTGTTTGAATGATCATAAAAATAGCTAAATAATTTGTAGTCTAGAAATGGATAGAATAAAAATATGCACATCTACAAAAATCTTGCCTTGAATAATTATTTTCTGGGAAGCCAAAATGTTTCTGAAAACAGCTCATTAAATAGTAATATATATATAGCTTACATCATAAATCAATTCATCCTCACAGAACAAGTAATTCACCTACGTTGCTGTATATAACCACTAGTATATCAAGAAGAGATGTTATTATTGTTTAGCCAAGCTTTATTCTGCAAACAAAAATAGTTTTTATCAGAAAAAGAATATAAATAATATACTCATCTGGTTTTCACTTTGTTGGGCAAATTTATGACACTGTGAATAACTAATTTATAAGTGACAATTCAGACTATATAGCCCAAATTAACACTTGTATTTTAAATAAAATTAATAGAATATGAATGTGAATGTCAAGAAGTGACTTATTAATAAAGTTTTACTTTGGAATGATGAAGGTCCATTTGATTTATTATCTGAATTAGTGGAATTAGCTTGTTAGTTTAAATAAGAACTAGGGAGGTTACACCACTAATTTAACTAATATTGAGCAACATTCTAACACTTCATGGCTTAACATGCTTCATTAAAGGGACAGTCTACACCAGAATTTTTATTGTTTTAAAAGATAAATAATCCCTTTATTACCCATTCCCCAGTTTTGCATAACCAACACAGTTATATTAATACACTTTTAACCTCTGTGATTATCTTGTATCTAAGCCTCTGCAAACTGCCCCTTTATTTCAGTTCTTTTGACAGACTTGCAGTTTAGCCAATCAGTGCCTGCTCCCAGATAACTTCACGTGCACGAGCACAGTGTTATCTATATGAAACACAAGAACTAACACCCTCTAGTGATGACAAACTGTTAAAATGCATTCTGAAAAGAGGTGGCCTTCAAGGTCTAAGAAATTAGCATATGAACCTCCTAGGTTAAGCTTTCAACTAAGAATACCAAGAGAACAAAGCAAAATTGGTGATAAAAGTAAATTGGAAAATTATTTAAAATTACATGCCCTATCTGAATCATGAAAGTTTATTTTCGCCTAGACTGTCCCTTTAAGTATATTTTGCAATAATGGTGTTAAGTGGGTAAAATTCCAATTCAAACATCAGAATAATGTTCTGTTGGTGAATAAACTCCTGTAACCCTAGGATGTGCGGACAGGGCACAGAACAAGATTGATACATAGGTCAGAAAGAAGGAATGATACCAGCAAATCAATAATAAGGTATCTGTCAAGGGAAGATTTCCTAAGACAATGGAGAACTTTATACAGAGATTCTAAAATATAAAAAGGAAACTCATAGAAAATGAAACTCACTAAAGAAAAAAAATATGTAAGGGCTACATAGGTGTTCATGGAGTGCACAGGACCACAAAAGTCTGCAATTTAGAAATTAAATGACCTAACTGTACTACCCACTTGAAAAGGACCAATTACACCTTATGGTTCTGATGCAGACCACTAAGAAATGTAAGAGTATAGATAGGACTGAAGTTTTGCTATTATGTGAAACTAAATTGATGCAGTGTATTTGAAGAGTAAGACTAGGGATTTAGATTTTTCTCAGTTTTGTATGTTTTTTCCTTTAAATTCTTCTGTCAAGTCTATTTTTATTTATTAAACATGTGTAAGACTTTTCTGATTTATTTTCCTTGTATATACTAATGGAATTATTGATTATTTTTTTCAGTGTTTAAAGATCTAATTTTAGTTAAATGAGGCTTTTAATAATTGATTATTATGATCTGAGAATGTGATCTTTGTTTAAGGCACTTATTCTATAATGATGTTTCCAGCTTGTAAAAGAGGAAAACGCTCCATGGCATTGCTGTTTCTCTCCTATATGCTCCCCATTTTCATGAATTTGTTGTTGTTATGCAAATAAAGAACCTCTAATGTAAGATATTGGTGTGCCTTCCTTTCCCATTTTCCGATCTCCAAGAGGTGACTCAGGATACCAGAAGATCTTTTGGACTATGAAACGAGGTTGATGGAATGTTTGGATATAAAGATTGTGGAGACGTTAAAAGGTTATGCTGCAACAGATGATTTTCCTGATAAGCATGTTTTAAGGTCTATTTAATTATTGGAATGTGTATATATTTGATAAATACAGGGAGTGCAGAATTATTAGGCAAGTTGTATTTTTGAGGATTAATTTTATTATTGAACAACAACCATGTTCTCAATGAACCCAAAAAACTCATTAATATCAAAGCTGAATAGTTTTGGAAGTAGTTTTTAGTTTGTTTTTAGTTATAGCTATTTTAGGGGGATATCTGTGTGTGCAGGTGACTATTACTGTGCATAATTATTAGGCAACTTAACAAAAAACAAATATATACCCATTTCAATTATTTATTTTTACCAGTGAAACCAATATAACATCTCAACATTCACAAATATACATTTCTGACATTCAAAATCAAAACAAATCAGTGACCAATATAGCCACCTTTCTTTGCAAGGACACTCAAAAGCCTGCCATCCATGGATTCTGTCAGTGTTTTGATCTGTTCACCATCAACATTGCGTGCAACAGCAACCACAGCCTCCCAGACACTGTTCAGAGAGGTGTACTGTTTTCCCTCCTTGTAAATCTCACATTTGATGATGGACCACAGGTTCTCAATGGGGTTCAGATCAGGTGAACAAGGAGGCCATGTCTTTAGATTTTCTTCTTTTATACCCTTTCTTGCCAGCCACGCTGTGGAGTACTTGGACGCGTGTGATGGAGCATTGTCCTGCATGAAAATCATGTTTTTCTTGAAGGATGCAGACTTCTTCCTGTACCACTGCTTGAAGAAGGTGTCTTCCAGAAACTGGCAGTAGGACTGGGAGTTGAGCTTGACTCCATCCTCAACCCGAAAAAGGCCCCACAAGCTCATCTTTGATGATACCAGCCCAAACCAGTACTCCACCTCCACCTTGCTGGCGTCTGAGTCGGACTGGAGCTCTCTGCCCTTTACCAATCCAGCCACGGGCCCATCCATCTGGCCCATCAAGACTCACTCTCATTTCATCAGTCCATAAAACCTTAGAAAAATCAGTCTTGAGATATTTCTTGGCCCAGTCTTGACGTTTAAGCTTGTGTGTCTTGTTCAGTGGTGGTCGTCTTTCAGCCTTTCTTACCTTGGCCATGTCTCTGAGTATTGCACACCTTGTGCTTTTGGGCACTCCAGTGATGTTGCAGCTCTGAAATATGGCCAAACTGGTGGCAAGTGGCATCTTGGCAGCTGCACGCTTGACTTTTCTCAGTTCATGGGCAGTTATTTTGCGCCTTGGTTTTTCCACACGCTTCTTGCGACCCTGTTGACTATTTTGAATGAAACGCTTGATTGTTCGATGATCACGCTTCAGAAGCTTTGCAATTTTAAGAGTGCTGCATCCCTCTGCAAGATATCTCACTATTTTTTACTTTTCTGAGCCTGTCAAGTACTTCTTTTGACCCATTTTGCCAAAGGAAAGGAAGTTGCCTAATAATTATGCACACCTGATATAGGGTGTTGATGTCATTAGACCACACCCCTTCTCATTACAGAGATGCACATCACCTAATATGCTTAATTGGTAGTAGGCTTTCGAGCCTATACAGCTTGGAGTAAGACAACATGCATAAAGAGGATGATGTGGTCAAAATACTAATTTGCCTAATAATTCTGCACTCCCTGTAATTGGATTGTGGAGAAAGTCAATGCAGTCAGATTGTCAGATTGTTTCTTTCTACACAAGGTTCATACTGTCCACTTACTATTTTTTTTTTATTCTATTATGCTTAAATTAATTCTCCACTCCAGAATTCTAGACTATTACACATGTAAAATTGCCACAGTTTGTGAGCTCTGTTATACTAAAAAAACAGAATAGCTGCGTATATATCTGTAGGTGGCAGTTTTAGGAATAGATTGTTTATTTCTTTAATTTAACTGTAGTTAGTTCTGACTAAATTGTTTTTTTTTTTTTATTTAAGAAATCTTTCATAAATTTTCAAAGACCACTAAAGCAATTTATTTCATATTTAAATTACTCATCCAATTTTGTTGCTCCATTCAAAATTATAACCAGTTCTTCTGCTAAAATATTAGTGTATTATTGGTGAATTGTATTTTTATTTTTAAAATAGAATGTTATAATTAATTAATTATTGAATTAATCCAAGACAATATGATACTATAGAAGCAACATATCAAACATATGCGGTCATGATATCATTTTAGCAGCTTCCATTTCTCATTTATATCTTTTGTTAAATTATAAATAAACCATTAAAGTATATCATCAATTCAGTAGGTGAAACAACTAAATATAAGAGGAAAAATGAAAATGTATTCCCACGTTTAGAACTCAGCAGGCTAAAAAAAGGCTCTGAAGTTTTCGGAAAGGTTAAACTCTTATTTCAAGTAGATAAGACTCAAAGGCTTAGGTGACACTGAGCAAAAGGTGTGTCACATATTTCTCAGAGACTTTTATAGTTTTCCATCTCTTTAAGCCAAGATTTCTTTTTTTTTGTTGGACAAAGAGTACAATGACATTGAAAATGAAACAGGAAATCCTATTTGGTTTATATTCCTGTATTTGATTATAGGACAGTGATGGTGTAATAAGGAATTTCTTACTGGAACAGTATGATATGTAAAACATTAATATTTTGTATCTACCATAAACATTTAAAGATAAGAGAAAAATATCCACAAATACTTTTCAGGTCATGACTACATAGATAAAATCTCTGGAATTTTATGCACAAATGCCAAGTTGTCTGATTAAAGCTTTTTTCAGCAAATGTTTGAATTGAAAAATATATGACTCAGGCTAAGATGGCTGTTTTCCACTAATATGATTAAAATGTTATGTCAAGAGATATTCACAAATACACATGATATGGAAAGAATAGAGATGATAAAAAGAAAAAGACAGATAATGAATGAGAGAGAAATATACAGATAGAGGCACACATTTGACATTAAAAATTATATTATGAACATTGAGTTGTGCATTCACTAGGGATGGGCGAATGTGTAAATTTCCGAATTTGAATGTTAGAAGGAATGTTATTACCGAAATTCGAATTACAAATCCGAATGTTGATATGAACGAATATTCTTAAAAATTCTATAATCAAATGCTATTTACAGTTTTCGAATGTCACTTTTGAATTCGAATGTTTATAATTACAGTAGATTAAATATCCACATTCGAAATTTCGAATTTAACATTCTATTTAACAAACACTATTCAGAAGTTCAATAGTTCATGTGGTAGAGAATCTAGTAAATTGATACATAATAGATGCAAATATATAATTTTGAATGTTTCTATATACTGTAGAATATTGAATAGTTCGAATATTACATTTAAAGAAAGCATTAGAAATACTATTACAAACATATAAATTCAAATTTTTCGAATTCGAATATTGCATAATTCAAATATTACATTTAAAGAAAGCATTAGAAATACTATTACAAATATAAATTCAAATTTTTCGAAACTAATATTTTCGAATGTAATCGTAAAATTCGAAACCGAACATTCAAAAATCGAATGTTAGAATGTTATGTAAACATTCGAAATTCGATTCGAACGAACAAATGTGTTAAAATTTGTTTCATTTGTCGAATTTTGAATTCCCAGAACTCCCAACATTGCAGGAAGCAGCAGGATTGTATCAAATTGGACCCAAAGTCTAGTCCTAGTTATCTCCAAAACTGCAATGATTTTTTTTTATTTTAGCTACCTACCAAACAACCTTTCTCTTTAAAGTTTTAAAAGGGCATTAAACTAAATATATATATTATTCAAATGACAAAATATTTTTTTAATAAGTTACATTTTTTGCAGCTCCTTGAAAATATATATCTTAATTGTGAAACGTACATCAGAGGAAACTCTATAACCGGCTAATCATGAGGAGTGGGGGAATTAAAGTATAGTACACTGTGTGGAATACTATGGTCTTAATGTGAGAGACTGACACACGGTATAGTGTTATTGCTGGAAAGTAGTCAGAACCTTAGTGATCATTTGTTTTAGACTGTTACATTTGTATTTTTAATAACTGAACATTTTGTATTCAGCATACATGATCAGTGTATCCAGGTATATGTTGGGTGTTGTATTGAGCGCATACTCTAGAGATGTTGAAACTCTAATAAATGTGAGTAGTGTGACTCAGCTTTAGCTATCGTAACAGTATTATCTAACAGTTTTATGATATGGAATTGTACTTTTATTCTCTTTGAGGATTCCCTCTGTGGACTGTGCATGTATATGACGATTATACCTCATTAAATAACTTTTTTCATCTAATCAGTTCATATATTGGTCGTGGTTTGTATATTGTGTTTTGGATTCTGTCACATTTTATTATTATTATTATTATTATTATTATTATTATTATTATTATTATTAAAGGGACAGTCTAGTCAAAATTAAACTTTCATGATTCAGATAGGGCATGCGATTTTAAGCAACTTAAATGTACTTTTATCATCAAATTTGCTTTGTTCTCTTGGAATTCTTTTTTGAAAGCTAAACCTAGGTAGGCTCATTTGCTAATTTCTAAGCCCCTGAAGGCCGCCTATTATTTCAGTGCATTTTGACTGTTTCTCACAGATAAACAGTGCTAGTTCTTGTACGTCCTATATATAACAGTGTGCTCACTCCTGTGGAGTTACTTATGAGACAGATTGGCTAAAATGCAAGTCTGTCAAAACAACTGAGATAAGGGGACAGTCTGAAGAGGCTTAGATACAAGGTAATCACAGAGGTAAAAATGTATATTAATATAACTGTGTTGGTTATGCAAAACTGGAGAATGGGCAATAAATGGATTATCTATCTTTTTAAACAATAACAATGTTCAAGTAGACTGTCCTTTTAAGTTGAAATATATTTGAAAACTACTGCTAACATTTACAAACATGCTTGAACCATATATGTAAAGGCATGTTTTCTGGTCATGACACCAGAATCTCCCAATTTGAGACATTATAATAATATAGGAATGATTGCTGGTAAGCTATAATATTGGCTATATAGCATGTAAAGCAGAGATTGCTAACTACATTAACCCCTTAATGACCGAGGACGTACGCCATACGTCCTCAGAAAAAAGGCAGTTAACGCCTGAGGACGTGTGGCGTACGTCCTCGGTTTGGAAAACAGCTGGAAGCGATCCTCATCGCTTCCAGCTGCTTTCCGGTTATTGCAGGATGCCTCAATATCGAGGCATCCTGCAATAACAATTTGTACCCCTCCGGTGCAGAGAGAGACACTCTGTGGCCCTCTCTACACAGGACATCGATGGCCGCAATCGTTGGTGGGTGGGAGCTGCAGTGGGAGGCGGGTGGGCGGCCACCGATGGTTTCTGATACACAGAGGGGGGCGGGATCGGGGGCGGAAGAGTCAGGGGCGCGCACAGACACGCGCACGTGCACGGGGGATCGGCGGGCGCGTGCACGGGAGGGAGCGGGTGGGAACCGCTTACACTACAGAAATTATCATGTAGTAAGTGGGAGGAAGAGGGGGAATAAATGCCCCCAAAAAGTAATCTACGGGATCTGGGAGGGGGTGGGGGTAGGGGTTGGTCGTGGGGAAGCTACACTACAGAAAAATTTAAAAATAAAAAATAAAAAAAGAGAAAAAAATATTGTTAACTGGGTACTGGCAGACAGCTGCCAGTACCCAAGATGGCCCCCAATAAGGCAGGGGGGGGGTTAGAGAGCTGTTTTTGGGGGGATCAGGGAGGTTGGGGGCTAAGGGGGGATCCTACAAAGTAGCATATGTAAATATGCTAAAGATGTATTTTTTTTTATTTTTTAAAAAAAACTTTTATTTTAGTACTGGCAGACTTTCTGCCAGTACTTAAGATGGCAGGGACAATTGTGGGGTGGGGGAGGGAAGGGAGCTGTTTGGGAGATATCAGGGGGTCTGATGTGTCAGGTGGGAGGCTGATCTCTACACTAAAGCTAAAATTAACCCCGCAAGCTCCCTACAAACTACCTAATTAACCGCTTGACTGCTAGCCATAATACATGTGTGATGCGCAGCAGCACTTTGCGGCCATCTAATTACCAAAAAGCAACGCCAAAGTCATATATGTCTGCTATTTCTGAACAAAGGGGATCCCAGAGAAGCATTTACAACTATTTGTGCCATAATTGCACATGCTGTTTGTAAATAATTTCAGTGAGAAACCTAAAATTGTGAAAAATTTAGCGTTTTTTTTTATTTGATTGCATTTGGCGGTGAAATGGTGGCATGAAATATACCAAAATGGGCCTAGATCAATACTTGGGGTTGTCTACTACACTACACTGAAGCTAAAATTAACCCTAGAAGCTCCCTACATGCTCCCTAATTAACCCCTTCACTGCTGGGCATAATACACGTGTGGTGCGCAGTCGCATTTAGCAGCCTTCTAATTAGTAAAAAGCAAAACCAAAGCCATATAAGTCTGCTATTTATGAACAAAGGGGATCCCAGAGAAGCATTTACAACCATGTATGCTATAATTGCATATGTTTTTTGTAAATAATTTCAGTGAGAAACCTAAAGTTTGTGAAAAAAATTGTGAAAAAGTGAACATTTTTTTTTATTTGATCGCATTTGGCGGTGAAATGGTGGCATGAAATATACTAAAATGGGCCTAGATCAATACTTTGGGTTGTCTTCTAAAAAAATATATATACATGTCAAGGGATATTCAGGGATTCCTGAAAGATATCAGTGCTCTAATGTAACTAGCGCTAATTTTGAAAAATAATGGTTTGGAAATAGTAAAGTGCTACTTGTATTTATGGCCCTATAACTTGCAAAAAAAGCAAAGAACATGTAAACATTGGGTATTTATAAACTCAGGACCAAATTTAGAAACTATTTAGCATGGTTTTTGTTTGGTGGTTGTAGATGTGTAACAGATTTTGGGGGTCAAAGTTAGAAAAAGTGTGTTTTTTTCTATTTTTTCCTCATATTTTATAATTTTTTTTATAGTAAATTATAAGATATGAGAAAAATAATGGTATCTTTAGAAAGTCCATTTAATGGTGAGAAAAACGGTATATAATATGTGTGGGTACATTAAATGAGCAAGGGGAAAATTACAGCTAAACACAAACATCGCAGAAATGTAAAAATAGCCTTGGTCCCAAACGGACAGAAAATGGAAAAGTGCTGTGGTCATTAATGGGGTTAAATGGCTGAAAAGTACTTTTAACCATTTTAACCAGAGGGAGTTTAAAAGAGGTGAATTGAACCCCCATTAGGCTGGCTGTTCTAAAGAAAAGGTTGAAAATCACTGCTGCTCCAGCTGTTGCTTCACACCTTCACACCTGGCCACACCCTGGATCTCCCAGTTCAACTCACAGAACACTCTGAGCTCCATCTTCGCCGTAACACTGCACATTAGTGAAAAATAGAGATATCCATTCGGGCTTTGAACAAATGCAAATTTATCAGAATTTTGCTGCTTCATCAAGTTCCTACTTATACAAACAGCCGAATACATTATTGGATGAAACAGATGGAAAAACTAGTGGAGGAAATTGATTCATTCATTACTTCATGCTGTTTATCGCAAAAGAAGGTGCAGGAATGGAGGGAAGGAGTTATATTGTTTGGTTAATAGGCTCATTTGTTTGTAATGATGTACAGGGGGTCTTACCATTCAATTGTCCATCATCCCCTGTTCAATCCTGCTATAGTATTACTAATGTCTGAGGGGCAGCCAGTCAGGCACTAAATGCTGGACTTCAGCCATACAGCAGTAAATATCTTTATACATAATGGTCTAGATTATAAGTAGAGCACAAAATATTTGCGCTATTGAGCTGTAACACCGCACAAATTAAGTTAAGAGTGCTACTATTCTTGCTTTCATATTACAAGTTGAAAGTAAAACATTTGCACGCTAACTCCCTTCCTCCATAGATGTCTATGGGGCGCACTTGTAAACCTGACACTTTATATTAGGTCTCAAATCGAGCTTTTTTTAGCTCTGTTATGTGTTATGCTTGAGCGTAATATATAAATTTCAACATCTAATATGAGCAATCATTAGCACTAACGGGATGCCCGCCAGGCTAAACATTGACTGGTGATTATGTTTTACCCTGCACTATCAATAGTTCTTCAATAGTTCTTCACTTGTAATCTAGACTAATGTTTTTAAGTTTTTGAAACTATTTTTTTTTCAAGTAAAAATAGCATTATTATGCAGTCTATCGACAAACCCCCTTGAAAAAATGTTTTCAGAGTTGTGTTTTCATCTCCATTGCTGTAGCCTATTAGGAACTGCTATAAATGAGCTCCTGCACATATCAACCAATCACTGCGCAGCATGTATGAGGGTCAAGGTTCTGCATTTCAGCATATCTATTTTGAATGGCAAAAATACATGTTTTAAACTTAATTATTGCTTATTTAAAAATAAATAATAAACAATTAAAGTGCTTTGCAAAGTTGTTGTCTTTTTCACTGTGCATTATTAAGCATTTTATAGGGGTTTCAATTTCAACCCTTTAACTACAGAACCATTTCCACTCTGTGCTTTGCTGTTTTGCAGTTTTAGATGCTGCTTAAGTGCGCTTCCATAGGCTCCAATTGCAGCTAAACGGTTAAGTCACGCAGCAATGGCCAGAAAAAGTGTAAATATATATGTATATGAATATATACATATACAGTATATGTATGTGCTAATATGTGTATATACACATATAAACACACACAGGCCCGGACTGGCCATAGGGCAGACCGGGCATTTGCAGTGGGCGGGGCTTTACACGGTATACAAAAAAAAATTGAGAATTTTTTTTTTTGTTGCTTTGGAATTGGAAATATTTAATATAACAAATAAATATTGTTCACTTCACAGGGCCACTTAAACCGCCATACAAGCTGCTGCTGGCTGCAGCACACAAACATAGATACAAGTTGCTCAGTGCCACTGCTCATCATAATACTTACTATATAATTTAATTTTACTAACTACTACTACAAACAACGTTCATTCATTCATTGGCAAAATGGCATTCCAGCGGCTGCGGCACCATTTCCCAATTCCGCCGGAAGACTTCCGGCCTGGCTGGGTCTGACTGAGGCTGAGCACGCACACACTGTGAGTGACGTCACACTCACACACGCCCAGGACACCCTGCACGCGGCTGCACACTCATGCCGCGTGCCGGGTGGTTCACGTGACACAGAGGCTCAGGCTGCGAGGGGGCTGACAGACTAGTGCTGCGGGGCGGGCCGCCTGTGTGTCACGTGACGTGGGTGTCGGTGTGGAGGCCAGGAGGAGGCCTCAGGCCTGAACTGAAAACAATGCTACCACAGGCCGGGCCGTGGGTCCACTGAGTCCTCCCTGGGGCTGGGGATTGATGACTACTCGATGCTCAAGCAGGCTGGCTTTGACTCAGCAGGGCAGGTAGGAGGTCACTCTGCTGGTCTCAGACAGAGACTTAGAGGGCCTTTTCTTTTGAGTTGGCAATGGTCGGTGTAGTAAAACATTACTGTATATATAACTTATAATTATATAACTATATACATAACATGATTGATGATGAATAATTGATTGATTCATTTACTATCCTAACTTGAACTAACTTAGTTCCAGTCCTAGCTAGTACTACAGGCTGCTTAGGCAGCCTAAGCAGCCTGTAGTACTAGGCTATGTTTGTACAAAAATTCACTGTTTCTCTGAGAGTCTCTCCTCTGCTGCGGGCTGCAGCAGCCTTATGGGGATTACACTGTCTCCTCCATGTCACGTGGCTGCACCACAGCACAACAATATTATATATTTATTGGTGGGCTGCTGGTCCTCGGTTGGTGGGTGTTGACTGGGGAATATTGCACTTTATTTTGGTTTTTGTTGTGGTTTTTTTTTTATATTTTACTTAATTTTTTCATAACAACCATTTGACAAAATCAAATAAGAAATGGTATGGGGGGGGGGGGTTGAGCATCTTTGCCCTAAAATGCCCGGGCCTCTTTTTGGTCCCAGTCCGGCCCTGAACACACACACACATATATATATATATATATATATATATATATATATATATATATATATATACAGTTGCCCTGAGCGGAAGTAGAGGGGTCTCAGGCTTTATAAGTCACCATTTTTTCACATGTTGTTTTTCAGAGGAAGGGACGCTGCTAGTCCCGAAACATCATTTGAAATAAAGAAATATTGACACTGTTGACTGAAGACCAGTGAGTGCTTATTACATTCGAATCTTTATACACCATGCCATAGCACCCTGGCAGATGACACGGATGGTGAGAGTGCATACACACTTCTAAGTATATATATATAACAACACAGTCCCCATTGACTGCAATGTAAAGGCACTTTTTAGTGCTGGTTTTTTCTAACACCCCACATCCGCTCACTTTAACCCCTAAAAACTGCTTTAAACAGTTAATTAAAAAAACATAATTTATGCTTACCTGATAAATTTATTTCTCTTGTGGTGTATCCAGTCCACGGATCATCCATTACTTGTGGGATATTCTCCTTCCCAACAGGAAGTTGCAAGAGGATCACCCACAGCAGAGCTGCTATATAGCTCCTCCCCTAACTGCCATATCCAGTCATTCGACGGAAACAAGCCGAGAAAGGAGAAACCATAGGGTGCAGTGGTGACTGTAGTTTAAATTAAAATTTAGACCTGCCTTAAAAAGACAGGGCGGGCCGTGGACTGGATACACCACAAGAGAAATAAATTTATCACGTAAGCATAAATTATGTTTTCTCTTGTAAGGTGTATCCAGTCCACGGATCATCCATTACTTGTGGGATACCAATACCAAAGCTAAAGTACACGGATGAAGGGAGGGACAAGGCAGGCTTAAATGGAAGGAACCACTGCCTGTAGAACCTTTCTCCCAAAAATAGCCTCAGAAGAAGCAAAAGTATCAAATTTGTAAAATTTTGAAAAGGTATGAAGCGAAGACCAAGTCGCCGCCTTGCAAATCTGTTCAACAGAAGCCTCATTCTTAAAGGCCCAGGTGGAAGCCACAGCTCTAGTAGAATGAGCTGTAATTCTTTCAGGGGACTGCTGTCCAGCAGTCTCATAGGCTAAGCGTATTACGCTCCGAAGCCAAAAAGAAAGAGAGGTTGCCGAAGCTTTTTGACCTCTCCTCTGTCCAGAGTAAACAACAAACAGTGTAGATGTTTGGCGAAAATCTTTAGTAGCTTGTAAGTAAAACTTCAAAGCACGGACCACGTCCAGATTATGTAAAAGACGTTCCTTTTTTGAAGAAGGATTAGGACACAATGATGGAACAACAATCTCTTGATTGATATTCTTGTTAGAAACTACCTTAGGTAAAAACCCAGGTTTTGTACGCAGAACTACTTTATCTAAATGGAAAATCAGATAAGGAGAATCACATTGTAAGGCAGATAACTCAGAGACTCTCCGAGCCGAGGAAATAGCCATCAAAAACAGAACTTTCCAAGATAAAAGTTTAATATCAATGGAATGAAGGGGTTCAAACGGAACCCCTTGAAGAACTTTAAGAACCAAGTTTAAGCTCCATGGGGGAGCAACAGGTTCAAACACAGGCTTAATTCTAACCAAAGCCTGACAAAAAGCTTGAACGTCTGGAACTTCTGCCAGACGCTTGTGCAAAAGAAAAGACAGAGCAGAAATCTGTCCCTTTAAAGAACTAGCTGATAATCCTTTTTCCAAACCCTCTTGGAGAAAGGACAATATCCTAGGAATCCTAACCTTACTCCATGAGTAATTCTTGGATTCACACCAATAAAGATATTTATGCCATATCTTATGATAGATTTTCCTGGTGACAGGCTTTCGTGCCTGTATAAGGGTATCAATGACTGACTCGGAGAAGCCACGCTTTGATAAAATCAAGCGTTCAATCTCCATGCAGTCAGTCTCCGAGAAATTAGATTCGGATGATTGAAAGGACCTTGTAGTAGAAGGTCTTGTCTCAGAGGCAGGGTCCATGGTGGAAAGGATGACATGTCCACTAGGTCTGCATACCAGGTCCTGCGTGGCCACGCAGGTGCTATCAATATCACCGATGCTCTCTCCTGTTTGATTTTGGCAATCAGTCGAGGGAGCAGAGGAAACGGTGGAAACACATAAGCCAGGTTGAAGAACCAAGGCGCTGCTAGAGCATCTATCAGTGCCGCTTCTGGGTCCCTGGACCTGGATCCGTAACAAGGAAGCTTGGCGTTCTAGTGAAACGCCATGAGATCCAGTTCTTTTTTGCCCCAACGATGAACCAATTGAGCAAACACCTCCGGATGGAGTTCCCACTCCCCCGGATGAAAAGTCTGATGACTTAGAAAATCCGCCTCCCAGTTCTCTACACCTGGGATATGGATTACTGATAGGTGGCAAGAGTGAGTCTCTGCCCAGCGAATTATCTTGGAGACTTCTAACATCACTAGGGAACTCCTGGTTCCCCCTTGATGGTTGATGTAAGCCACAGTCGTGATGTTGTCTGACTGAAATCTGATGAACCTCAGGGTTGCTAACTGAGGCCAAGCTAGAAGAGCATTGAATATTGCTCTTAACTCCAGAATATTTATTGGGAGGAGTTTCTCCTCCTGAGTCCACGATCCCTGAGCATTCAGGGAATTCCAGACTGCACCCCAACCTAGAAGGCTGGCATCTGTTGTTACAATTGTCCAATTTGGCCTGCGAAAGGTCATACCTTTGGACAGATGGACCAGAGAAAGCCACCAGAGAAGAGAATCTCTGGTCTCTTGATCCAGATTTAGCAGAGGGGACAAATCTGTGTAATCCCCATTCCACTGACTGAGCATGCATAGCTGCAGCGGTCTGAGGTGTAGGCGCGCAAATGGCACTATGTCCATCGCCGCTACCATCAAGCCGATTACTTCCATACACTGAGCCACCGAAGGGCGCAGAATAGAATGAAGAACACGGCAAGATTTTAGAAGCTTTGATAACCTGGATTCTGTCAGGTAAATCTTCATTTCTACAGAATCTATCAGAGTCCCTAGGAAGGAGACTCTTGTGAGTGGGGATAGAGAACTCTTTTCCTCGTTCACCTTCCACCCATGTGACTTGAGAAATGCCAGAACTATGTCCGTATGTGACTTGGCAATCTGAAAGCTTGACGCCTGTATCAGGATATCGTCCAGATAAGGGGCCACTGATATACCTTGCGGTCTTAGGACCGCCAGAAGTGATCCCAGAACCTTTGTAAAGATTCTTGGAGCTGTAGCTAACCCGAAGGGAAGAGCCACAAATTGGTAATGCCTGTCCAAAAAGGCAAACCTTAGGAACCGATGATGATCTTTGTGAATCGTTATTTGAAGGTAAGCATCCTTCAAATCCACTGTGGTCATGTACTGACCCTCCTGGATCATAGGTAGGATGGTCCGAATAGTTTCCATTTTGAACAATGGAACTCTGAGGAATTTGTTTAAGATCTTTAGATCCAAAATGGGTCTGAAGGTTCCCTCTTTTTTGGGAACCACAAACAGATTTGAATAAAAGCCCTGTCCCTGTTCCGTCTGTGGAACTGGACAGATCACTCCCATAACTAGGAGGTCTTGCACACAGCGTAAGAATGCCTTTATCTTTATCTGGTTTACAGATAATCTCAAAAGGTGAAATCTCCCTTGAGGAGGGGAAGCTTTGAAGTCCAGAAGATATCCCTGAGATATGATCTCCAATGAACATCTCTTGCCCACGCCTGGGCGAAGAGAGAAAGTCTGCCCCCTACTAGATCCGTTACCGGATAGGGGGCCGTTCCTTCATGCTGTCTTAGAGGCAGCAGCAGGCTTTCTGGCCTGCTTGCCTTTGTTCCAGGACTGGTTAGGTTTCCAGCCCGGCTTGGATTGAGCAAAAGTTCCCTCTTGTTTTGTAGCAGAGGAAGTTGATGCTGCACCTGCCTTGAAATTTCGAAAGGCATGAAAATTAGACTGTTTGGCCCTTGATCTGGCCCTGTCCTGAGGAAGGGTATGACCCTTACCTCCAGTAATGTCAGCAATAATTTCCTTCAAACCAGGCCTGAATAGGGTCTGCCCCTTGAAGGGAATGTTATGTAATTTAGACTTTGAAGTCACGTCAGCTGACCAAGATTTAAGCCATAGCGCCCTACGCGCCTGGATGGCGAATCCAGAATTCTTAGCCGTTAGTTTAGTCAAATGAACAATGGCATCAGAAACAAAAGAATTAGCTAGCTTAAGTGTTCTAAGCTTGTCAAGTATTTCAGTCAATGGAGTAGCTGTCTGAAAGGCCTCTTCCAGAGACTCAAACCAGAACGCCGCAGCAGCAGTGACAGGCGCAATGCATGCAAGGGGCTGCAGGATAAAACCTTGTTGAATAAACATTTTCTTAAGGTAACCTTCTAATTTTTTATCCATTGGATCTGAAAAAACACAACTGTCCTCGACAGGGATAGTGGTACGCTTTGCTAAAGTAGAAACTGCTCCCTCCACCTTAGGAACCGTCTGCCATAAGTCCCGTGTGGTGGCGTCTATTGGAAACATTTTTCTAAAAATAGGAGGGGGGGGAAAACGGCACACCGGGTCTATCCCACTCCTTATTAATAATTTCTGTAAACCTTTTAGGAATTGGAAAAAACATCAGTACACCCCGGCACTGCATAGTATTTATCCAGTCTACACAATTTCTCTGGCACTGCAATTGTGTCACAGTCATTCAGAGCAGCTAATACCTCCCCAAGCAATACACAGAGGTTCTCAAGCTTAAATTTAAAAGTAGAAATATCTGAATCAGGTTTCCCTGAATCAGAAATGTCACCCACAGACTGAAGCTCTCCTTCCTCAGCTTCTGCATATTGTGACGCATTATCAGACATGGGCCCTAAAGCATCTGCGCGCTCTGTATTACGTCTAACCCCAGAGCTATCGTGCTTTCCTCTGAATTCAGGCAGTCTGGCTAATACCGCTGACAGGGTATTATCCATGATTGCCGCCATGTCCTGCAAAGTAATCGCAATGTGCGTCTTTGATGTACTTGGCGCCATTTTAGCGTGAGTCCCTTGAGCGGGAGTCAAAGGGTCCGACACGTGGGGAGAGTTAGTCGGCATAACTTCCCCCTTGTCAGAATCCTCTGGTGATAATTCTTTTAAAGATAACAGCTGATCTTTATTGTTTAAAGTGAAATCAATACATTTAGTACACATTCTCCTATGGGGTTCCACCATGGCTTTTAAACATAATGAACAAGGAGTTTCCTCTATGTCAGACATGTTTATACAGACTAGCAATGAGACTAGCAAGCTTGGAAAACACTTTAAATCAAGTTAACAAGCAATATAAAAAAACATAACAGTGAAAAAAGGCAGTTAAACTAACAAAATTTTTACAGTGTATGTAACAAGTTAGCAGAGCATTGCACCCACTTGCAAATGGATGATTAACCCCTTAATACAAAAAATAGATTAACAAAACGAAAAATATGTTTTTTAAACAGTCATAACAACTGCCACAGCTCCTACTTTTGAAGTCTTTTGAGCCCTTCAGAGATGTCCTATAGCATGCAGGGGACTGCTGAGGGAAGCTGAATGTCACAGTTTGTAATTTTAACTGCACTAACTGTACCTTTGATACTATAACAGTGGCAAAAATAAAGCCAGCCATGTGGAAAAAACTAGGCCCCAATAAGTTTTATCACCAAAGCATATATAAAAACGATTAAACATGCCAGCAAACGTTTTATATTGCACATTAATCAGAGTATATACCTCTGATAGCAAGCCTGATACTAGTCGCTATTAAATCACTGTATTTAGGCTTAACTTACATTAATTCGGTATCAGCAGCATTTTCTAGCAATCCCATCCCTAGAAAAACATAACTGCACATACCTTATTGCAGGATACCCTGCACGCCATTCTCCCTCTGAAGTTACCTCACTCCTCAGACATATGTGAGAACGGCAGTGGATCTTAGTTACTTCTGCTAAGATCATAGAAAACGAAGGCAGATTCTTCTTCTAAATGCTGCCTGAGATAAAATAGTATGACTCCGGTACCATTTAAAAACAATAAACTCTTTATTGAAGAAAAAACTAACTATATTACACCACTTTCCTCTTACTACGTCCAGCTATGTTGAGAGTTGCAAGAGAATGACTGGATATGGCAGTTAGGGGAGGAGCTATATAGCAGCTCTGCTGTGGGTGATCCTCTTGCAACTTCCTGTTGGGAAGGAGAATATCCCACAAGTAATGGATGATCCTTGGACTGGATACACCTTACAAGAGAAAATAAAATAAAGATGCTCATATTTTTGTTTTATTTTTATTAAGGAACCTCACACTTAAGTTTGGGGGCAAATGGGGCCATTTTAAAAATTAACAAGATATCTGATCTCTGGTTAATTTTCTGAGCACTAATTGCTACAGCAAGCTCGCAGTAGAATTAACCAGCCACTTGTAATGGCTGGTTATTTATCATGTGCCTGTAAACCGGCGAATTAGCCCAATTTACGGGCACGCAATAAATTAGCGCTCCGCTTGTAAAATAATCCTAAAAACTTCTAGATAGAAGGATGTACTCTAAGAAAAAGATTAGTCTGAGAATAACATGTAGATGCACTTTTTTTAAAGTTTCAACAGCTATTTAAATATTGACAAAATAAGTGTAAAGTTTTAGGGTCTAATAAACAATTGGAGTTGCCATGTTGTAACTTAGGTTACCTACTCTGCTGTGGCCAATTAGAGAAAGTTATCAATCGGTTACTAGAGTGTGCAGTCAATGGCTGTGTGGAATAGGGGTGCACTGCTTACAGGGCTGTGTACTTTTTAACAATAGCATATGTTCACATTTTCAAAGTGAACATTTTATAAGTGAGGCAATAATTTTTAAGAATTATACAAGAATTACACTCAATACTCTCCACACTGCTGGTTACTAACTATCAAACTGCCTACTGACATCTGCTAAGGAATGCTGAGTTAACCTACTGTCTCTTCTGCTTTCAGGTACATGAATTAAGGCCCTGCACTGAAATCTTGCTATTTCCTGCTTTTCTGTCACTCTAGCGAGTGACAGAAAACCTCTCCTCTCATCCATCACCTCCTTTTCCTGCCCTGACCAATCTATCTGCCAGTATAATTACACCCTTACATCGGTCATTGACACTCTGGCTCCTCCAACCTTAGCTCAGAAACCACACTCTCATCCTCAGCCCTGGCATACTCCACTGACACAATACCTACGCAGATGCTCCCGTACTGCTGAGCGACATTGGAGAAAATCTCGGAGTTCAGCTGACTTTCTTCACTACAAGTTCATCCTGAACTCCTACTATTCTGCCCTTAATCTTTATAAGCAACAATATTTTTCTAATCTCATCTCTACTCTTTCCTCTAACCCTAAACGTCTGTTCAACATGTTCAACACTCTTCTCCGCCCACCCCCACCTCCTAACACAACCTCTCTCTCAGCTCAAGATTTTGCAAGCCACTTCAACAACAAAATTGACTCAATCAGAAATGAAATCAGCTCTCAACATACTTCCAATCTCCCACCCCCTCAAAAGCTCACGATCACCCAAAACCCAAATATCCAAAAATGCAGCTCTTTTGCCCCTGTTAATGAGGATGAAGTTTCTGCCCTTATACTGTCCTCCCACCTCACTACCTGTCCCCTCGACCCCATCCCCTCACAGCTACTCCCCTCACTCTCTTCTACCCTCACCCCCATACTCACACACATTTTCAACCTCTCCCTCAGCACTGGTATATTTCCCTCATCTCTAAAACATGCACTGGTCACACCTATCCTCAAAAAACCTTCCCTTGATCCAACCTTCCCTTCCAATTACCGCCCTATTTCCCTACTCCCTCTTGCCTCAAAGCTCCTCGAAAAGCTAGTTTACACACGTCTATCCCATTTCCTTACACTAAACTCTCTTCTTGACCCACTGCAATCTGGATTTTGTTCCCATCACTCTACAGAGACAGCAATTGTCAAGGTTACCAATGACCTGCTTACAGCAAAATCCAAAGGCCACTTCTCTCTGCTTATCCTCCTTGACCTGTCTGAAGCCTTTGACACTGTTGACCACCCTCTTCTGCTCCAAACCCTCCAATCCTTCGGCATCTGTGACACAGCTCTCTCGCGGTTCTCTTCCTATCTGACTAACCGTACATTTAGTGTAGCCTTCTCCGGAGCATCCTCTGCCCCGTTACCCCTTTCTGTTGGGGTACCTCAAGGCTCTGTCCTTGGTCCCCTTCTCTTCTCAATCTACACGTCGTCACTAGGATCCTTAATAAAGTCCCATGGGTTTCAATACCATTTGTATGCTGATGACACCCAAATCTACCTCTCTGCACCAGACCTACCTCCTTCCTTACTAACCCGTGTCACTAACTGTCTTTCTCACATCTCATCTTGGATGTCCTCTCACTACCTTAAGCTAAATCTCTCCAAAACTGAACTCCTTATTTTTCCACCTTTTTCCAATGTCTCCACCCCCAAAATTTCTATAACTGTTGACAATTCCATCATTACCCCTACCCCGCTCGCCTGATGTCTTGGGGTCACACTTGACTCAGATCTTTCCTTCACTCCTCACATCCAGTCCTTGGCTAAAGCCTGTCACTTCCACCTTAAAAACATTGCTAAAATTAGACATTTCCTTACACAAGATACAACCAAGATTTCAATCCACTCTCTCATCCTTTCCCGCCTCGACTACTGCAATTCCGTCCTCTCTGGTCTACCTAGCTGCCGCATAGCTCCTTTACAATCCATTATGAATGCCTCTGCCAAGCTTATCTTTCTTACTCGTCGCTCTTCATCTGCTGCACCTCTCTGCCAATCCCTTCACTGGCTTCCTCTTGCCTCTAGGATTAAACATAAAATCCTCACCCTGACATATAAAGCTCTCAACTGCACTGCTCCCCCCTACATCTCAGAACTTGTCTCTAGATACTCTCCCTCCCGTCCCCTTCGATCAGCTCAGGATCTCCTCCTCTCCTCCTCTCTTGTTACTTCCTCACATTCACGTTTACAGGACTTCTCCAGACTGGCCCCCATCTTGTGGAATTCCCTGCCTCGCTCCATAAGACTCTCCCCTAGTTTTAACAGCTTCAAGCACTCCCTAAAAACTCTACTATTCAGGGATGCATGCAACCAACACTAACCTTTCCTAACGCCATTGCTTTCCCCTTGAACCCCTTAGATTGTAAGCCTATGGGCCCAGCTGTTTACAGATCGCTTCATAAGAGCAGACTACAACAGTGAAACTCTCGGCAGGGCCCTCTACCCACTTGACCCCTACAAAAGCTATCCTGTACACCGACTATGTTTACAGCGCTGCAGAATCTGTTGGCGCTCTACAAATACCTGATAATAATAATAATAATAATAATAGTATAACAGTGTTCTGCACTGAAAAGCTCACAATTTCAGAATGGAATTACAGGAAAAGGGGATAAAATACATAATGAAATTATATTGCAGATTATTTTTGATATATCCGATTTATCATTTTATATTACCATCTGAAAGTGTTTAATGTCACTTTAAGCCGTTTAACCCCCTATAGCGCAGCCATTACAAGTTTTCAAACAGCCGGCTTGTGAGTGCGATATGGTGCTTTTAAGCTCCATACCGCACAAAATTCAAGCGCTGTTTTGACGTGCTCATGCACACTTCCCCCATAGACATCAATGGGGAGAGCGGGCCAGAAAAAAGTTTACACGGAAAGAAAAGCTCCGTAACGCAGCCCCATTGATGTCTATGGGGAAAAAAACTAAAGTTTAAACCTAACACCCTAACATAAACCCCACATCTAAACACCTCTAATCTGCTGCTCCCGACATCGCCGACACCCACATAAAGTTATTAACCCCTAATCTGCTCCCCACCAACATCGTCACCACCTACCTACAATTATTAACCCCTAATCTGCCTCCCCCGATATCGCCACCACCTAAATAAAAATATTGTATTAACCCCTAATCTGCCGCTCCCGATATCGCCAGAACCCCAACATCGCCAACACTATACTAAATCTATTAACTCCTATTCCACCGATCCCGCAACATCGCCGCAACTAAAGAAAGCTATTAAAACCTAAACCTCTGACCTTCCACATCGCTACCACTAAATAAATATATTAACCTCTAAACCGCCAGCCCCCCCACATCTCAACATCCTAAATTAAACTATTTTAACCCCTAAACCTAACCCTAACTTAACCCTAAGCCTAACCCTAATGTAACCCTAACACCCCCTAACTTTAACATAATTAAAATAGAGCTAAATTAAACTTACAATTATTAACTAAATAATTCCTATTTAAAACGAAATACTGTACATACTTACCTGTAAAATAAAACCTATGCTAGCTACAATATAACTAGTAGATATATTGTAACTAGCTTATGTTTTTATTTTTATTTCACAGGTAAGTTTGTATTTATTTTATTTTGGTAGTAATAGTTAACTATTTACTAACTACCTAGTTAAAAAAAATACAAATCTACCTGTGAAATAAAACCTAAGCTGCCCTACACTAAAACCTAACATTACAAAAAATAAAAAAACCTACCATTACAAAAAATAATAAACTAAATTATACAAAACAATAAAAATTATTCCTATTCTAATCACCATTAAAAAAAAAAACACCCGAAAATAAAAAAAACCTAATCTATAATAAACTAAAATGCATCATCCAATAGAATAAAAGCTGTTTAAATCCCTTTGGCTGATTTGAACAGCCAATAGGATTTTAGCAGCTCTTAATTCCTATTGGCTGATTCAAATTTTTCAGCAAATAAGAATGCAATGGACGACATTTTGAAATGGCTCCCTTGCATTGAAGATTCAGTGTACGGCGGCGACCGTATGAAGAGGATGTTCCGTGCTGGATGCCTTCGAGATGGACCCGCTTTGCGCCACTGGAATCAAGATAGAAGATGCCTATCAGGGGTTTTTCCCTGATCTGTTTGCCATGTGCTGCTGGCAGCCATTTTACTCACCTCTCTTGCTGACCCTGGTGCATACTGTGTGATGCTGCTCATTTCCTGCACTTCCTTTTATGGCCAGACTAGTGTCATCATCCGTGTGAGACAGGATGCAGTCTCAGAATTGTGATGTCATCACTTATTATTTAAAGGGCCTCTGTTCAGTATTCTTTGCACTTGTGTTGTCTCAGACCTGTTTGTGAGAGCTCCTGTGTATTACCTGGCTGTCTGACGACCCTCCTGGTTCCTGATCCCTGGCTTGTTTCTGACTCTGCTGTTCTCCTTGTTCCTGATTCCGGTTCGTCTGACTATTCGATTTGGCTCCTGACTCGGCTCGTCTGACTACCAGTTCTGGTTTTGATTCCTGGCTTGTTATTTGACTTGTGGACTTTTTATTATTTTTTGCTATTAATAAAGGTGTGATTATTTTTGCATTTCTTGTCTCAGTCTGATTCCTGGCATCCTGACAATGCCGCCTGGATGAAGATAGAAGAGGTTGCCTGGATAAAGATTTCTCGCCACCTGGATGAGGACTTCGCCGCCTAGATGAAGATAGAAGAGGCCGCCTGGATGAATACTTCTCGCCGCCTGGATGAAGCTAGAAGAGGACGCCTGGATGAAGACTTCTTGCACGCTTGGATGAAGATCGTTCAAGCGGGACTTCAAAAACTGTAAGTGGATTGTAGGGGGTTAGTGTTAGTTTTTTTTAAGGGTTTTTTGGGTGGGTTTTTTTTTAGATTAGGGTTTGGGCTATTCCTAAACAAGCTAAATACCCATACTAATGCCCTTTTCAGGGCAATGGGTAGCTTAGGTTTTTGTTAGAGTTAGGTTTTTTATTTTCGGGGGTTGGATGGGTGGGGGGGTTTTACTGTTGGGGGGGTCTTTGTATTTTTGTTACAAGTAAAAGATTTAGGGCAATGCCCTACAAAAGGCCCTTTTAAGGGCTATTGGTTGTTTATTGTAGGCTAGGTTTTTTATTTTGGGTGGGTTTTTTATTTTGATAGGGCTATTAGATTAGTTGTAATTCTTTTTTTATTTTTGATAATTTTGTTTGTTATTTTTCGTAATTTAGTGTTTGTTATTTTTTGTAATTTAGTCTTTTTTATTTTTTGTAATTAGATACTTTGTAATTTTTAGAGAAGTGTAAGGATTTTTTTAATGTGTAGTTTAGTTTTATTTAATTGGTAGTTAGTTTAATTTTAGTTTAATAATTATATTAGTTTAATTGCTAGTTTAAACTAAATTCTTTTAATTTGACAGGTAAGTTTTAATTTAATTTAAGCTAGGGAAATTGTAATTTTAATATAAAGTTAGGGGGACATTAGGTTTAGGGGTTACTAGTTTAATTTAGTATATTTCATTGTGGGGGGCTTGCGGTTTAGTGGTTAATAGGTTTATTATAGTGGCGGTGGTGTAGGGCTTAATAACTTTAATACAGTGGGGACGATGTGGGTGGATAGCAGATTAGGGGTTAATAATATTTAAATAGTGTTTGCGATGTAGGAGGGCGGTGGTTTAGGGGTTAATAACTTTATTGTAGTGGCAACGATGTCGGGATAATGGAGGAATAGGGGTTAATACATTTTATTAGTGGCGGTGATGTCGGGAGTGGCAGATTAGGGGTTAACAACTTTAATATAGTGTTTGCGATGCGGGAGGGCCTTGGTTTAGGGGTTAATAGGTAGTTTATGAGTGTTAGTGCAATGTGTACTAGTTTAGTTATGAGTTTTATGTAACAGTTTTATTGCGTAAAGCTCATAACTACTGCTCTCAGATGGTGGTACGGATCTTGTCGGTATAGGGTGCAACGCAAGCTTTTTAGCCTCACAGCAAAATTTGTAATGGCAGCGCTATGGAAGTCCCAAGAAAAAATGTATTTTTTACGTGTGCGGGACTGACGTTGTGGTACAGGCTAAAAGGCTTGCGGTATAGCTCTGATAAGACTTGTAATGGCTGCGGTGCTGTTTTAACGCTGAAATGGCCATTTTTTCAGCGTTAAAACACGAATGCAAACTTGTAATCTAGGTGATAGTCTTTAGTAAAGTATAGGCCATGCTTCCTTAGAACATTTCTAAAACTTTGCTAATGAATGCAACTGTTATCATTTGGGAGAGGACAAAATATTAATTACTATATAATGTGCATTTTTAAATCTGAAAGTGGTTATTGTTTAGCTATACATTACTTAATCTATATGTGCTAGTGATTAAGATTTTAATTATGTAAATTGTATACAATTCATATCTCGCTTATGAAAGAGTGGCATGTAAAGATTTTCGTGATAGTTTGCGCATATAGGGCCAGATTATGAGTGGAGTGTAAACGTTAGCACCAAAGCAATAAGGGGTATATAGCAGGTGTTTACACTCGTAGTGCTTACCACTCATATTTCGAGTTGAAAGAAAAAACAATTACTTGAGGTCTTGAGCTCAATCGCGATTTACACTATAATTCAGATCTCTATTTAACTGTTTTGTGAAACTAACATCAAAAATACATTACTCATAATAACACTATCTAATAAAAATTATTTAAAACCAAAATATTGCATAAAAAGTTATAAGGGCTCAAATATATGAGATCTCAGGTGTTAGGAAAAAAAAGTAGCCAAAAGGCTTTAACATTGGGATACATACAAATACATTTTTAAAAATGTATATGCATGTGTATATATATATATATATATATATATATATATATATATATATATATATATATATATATATATATATATATATATATGTAGATGAAAACATATAAAACATATATGTGCAATATTTATATTTATCAAAAGTTTTAACTACTGTATCTATTTACTGTAAATATTTCACTTTCCAATGTTCGGCACAAAGCAGAATATGTTCTAAGTATTTCTAAACAGATATTCATATATATATATATATTGTACCAAAAAAATCAGATATATGTAGAAATATTTATTATTAAATAAATAGAACATATTCTGTTAAGTGCAGAACATTGGAATGTGAAATATTAATATTTTCATGTCAGGTTAGTGTAAATGAGAATATGAGATCAGGTTTGCGCGAGATTGGGTGGGGTGTTGAGTGAAAACAGTTTACTTTAAATTCGGAATAAGAGCGCAACACGAGTGCAAACGCTTATTTCTAGCGCAATTAACACTGGAGCAGAAGCGTTAATTTGCGATTCACTCAGAAACTGGCCCATATTGTTTAAAACATTAGATCATACTTGCAAAAATTCAGCATTGTAAGTGACACCCATGAAATGCCCATCAAATTTCAATATTTTCATATTGTGTTGCAATGAGTAAAGTTTATGAATTATAATGATAAGTGGTTTTACTTGCTAGGTTTTTGTTATCGGGATCAAAACTGGCAATTGGAAAAATGGCCATTCGGCTGCTCACAATTTACATATATTTTTCTGGATTGATTATTTTGCATAATGTGTAAGGAAAAATAAATTACATTCTTACATAGTAACATAGTAACATAGGATCTATGATTAAGGCAATGGCCTCTATTTATCAAGCCGTCAACCGCAAATACGCTGGAATTACGCAGCGTAATTGTGGAGAGCCTGATTCCCCTTAGTTATCAAAGCCTACAGACCGGCAAAAGTAGAAATTTGTGACATAACATACGATCTGCCGGTCTCAGTCCGACACAGATCGATGCTTACATCATTACAGATGTTCTGAATGCAAATTCGGCACTATCTGACTACTTTTGCTAGTTATCAAATTTCTAACAGGTACGCTCGCCACTATTCCGGCCCAGCGTACCTGGTTTTCAATCCGCCACCCTGGAGGCAGCAGATGCCATAGGAATTAATGGGAGTCTGAAAGCAGCGAAAGCTCATGTTCGCTGCTGCCCGATATCCCATTGATTCCTATGGGAGAATAAAAGTTACGTTTACACCTAACACCCTAACATGTAGTCTAAACACCCCTAATCTGCCACCCCCTACACTGCCGCTACCTACATTATACTTATTAATCCCTAATCTTCTGCCCCTACACCGCCACCACCTACATTATACTTATTAACCCCTATTCTGCAGTCCCGACACCGCCAACACCTACATAAAGTTATTAACCCCTACCCCGCCGCTCCCGGAGCCCACCGCAACTAAATCAATGTATTAACCCCTAAACCCCTGGCCTCCCACATCACTACCACTTACTAAACATATTAACCCCTAAACCACCAGCCCCCACATCACCATAAACTAAATTAAACTATTAACCCCTAAACCTAACAACCCCTTAACTTTATACTAAATATTAACTCATCCCTATCTTATAATATATTTAAACTTACCTTTAGATTTAAATTAAACTATATTAAACTATTAATTAACCTACCCTAACTGTTATACTAAAATTACATTAAACTATATTAAACTATTAATTAATCTACCCTAACTGTTATACTAAAATTACATTAAACTACAAATTAAATTAACTATATTATATATTTAAACACCTAACCCTACTCAAATAATTTAAATATACACTAAAAAATTACTAAGTTACAAAAAATAACAAACACTAAGTTACACAAAATAAAAAAGAAAATATCAAAGATTTAAACTAATTACACCTAATATAAGAGACCTATGAAAATAAAAAAGCCCCCCCAAAATAAAAAAAACCCTAGCCTACAATAAACTACAAATAATAACCCTTAAAAGGGCCTTTTGCCCAGCATTGCCCCAAAGAAATCAGCTCTTTTACCTGTAATTAAAAAATACAAATACCCCCCAACAGTAAAACCCACCACCCATACAACCAACCCCTCAAATAAAAACCTAATCTAAAAAAACCTAAGCTACCCATTGCCCTGAAAAGAGCATTTGGATGGGAATTGTCCTTAAAAGGGCATTTAGCTCTATTGCAGCCCAAACCCCTAATCTAAAAATAAAACCCACCCAATAAACCCTTAAAAACCCCTAACACTAACCCCTGAAGATCCACTTACAGTTTTGAAGATCCGACATCTATCCTCCAAGAAGCCGGCAGAAGTCTTCATCCAAGTGGCCAAAGTTTTCATCCAAGCCTGCAGAAGTCTTCATCCAGACAGCATCTTCTATCTTCATCCATCCGGCGCGGAGCGGCTCCATCTTCAAGACATCCGACGCGGAGCATCCTCTTCTTACGACGTCTTCTTCCCGAATGAATTTTCCTTTAAATGACGTCATCCAAGATGGCGTCCATTAGATTCCGATTGGCTGATAGAATTCTATCAGCCAATCGGTATTAAGGTTGAAAAAATCCTATTGGCTGTTGCAATCAGCCAATAGGATTGAGCTTTCATCCTATTGGCTGATCCAATCAGCCAATAGCATTGAGCTTGCATTCTATTGGCTGATTGGAATAGCCAATAGAATGCGAGCTCAATCCTATTGTCTGATTGGATCTGCCAATAGGATTTTTTCAACCTTAATTCCAATTTGCTGATAGAATTCTATCAGCCAATCGGAATCTAATGGACGCCATCTTGGATGACGTCATTTAAAGGAACATTCATTCGGGAAGAAGACGTCGAACGAAGAGGAAGCTCCGCGTCGGATGTCTTGAAGATGGAGCCATTCCGCCCAGAATGGATGAAGATGGAAGATGCCGTCTGGGTGAAGACTTCTGCGGGCTTGGATGAAGACTTCGGCCGCTTGGATAAAGACTTCTGCCGGCTTCGATGAGGACTTCTCCCGGCTTCTTTGAGGATGGATGTCGGATCTTCAAAACTGTAATTGGATCTTCAGGGATTAGTGTTAGGATTTTTTAAGGGTTTATTGGGTTAGTTTTATTTTTAGATTAGGGGTTGGGCAGCAATACAGCTAAATGCCCTTTTAAGGGCAATGCCCATCCAAATGCCCTTTTCAGGGCAATTGGGAGCTTAGGTTTTTTTAGATATGTTTTTTTTTTTGAGGGTTGGTTGTGTGGGTGGTGGGTTTTACTGTTGGGGGGGTATTTGTATTTTTTATTTACAGGTAAAAGAGCTGATTTCTTTGGGGCAATGCCCTGCAAGAGGCTCTTTTAAGGGCTATTTGTAGTTTATTGTAGGCTAGGGTTTTTTTTTTATTTTTTGGGGGGGGCTTTTTTATTTTCATAGGGCTCTTAGATTAGGTGTAATTAGTTTAAATCTTTGATAATTTCTTTTTCATTTTTTGTAACTTAGTGTTTATTTATTTTTTTGTAACTTAGTTGTTGTTTTTTGTAATTTAGTAATTTTTTAGTGTAGATTTAAATTATTTGAGTAGAGTTCGGTGTTTAAATAAATAACATACGGCTAGATTTGGAGTTTTGTCGGTAACGACCCGAAAAACTAACGCCCGCGTTTTACTGGCCGCACCATAAAAATAACTCTGGTATCGAGAGTCCACATAAAGGCTGCGTTAGGCTCCAAAAAAGGAGCGTAGAGCATTTTTAACGCAGCTTCAACTCTCAATACCAGAGTTGCTTACGGACGCGGCCAGCCTCAAAAACGTGCTCGTGCACGATTCTCCCATAGGAAACAATGGGGCTGTTTGAGCTGAAAAAAAAACTAACACCTGCAAAAAAGCCGCGTTCAGCTCCTAACGCAGCCCCATTGTTTGCTATGCGGTAACCCTTCCGACGTCTGCACTTAACACTCTAACATGTACCCCGAGTCTAAACACCCCTAACCTTACACTTATTAACCCCATAATCTGCCGTCCCCGCTATCGCTGACCCCTGCATATTATTATTAACCCCTAATCTGCCGCTCCGTAAACCGCCGCTACTTACATTATCCCTATGTACCCCTAATCTGCTGCCCTAACATCGCCGCCCCCTATATTATATTTATTAACCCCTAATCTGCCCCCCACAACGTCGCCGCCAGCTACCTACACTTATTAACCCCTAATCTGCCGACCGGACTGCACCGCTATTATAATAAAGTTATTAACCCCTAATCCGCCTCACTAACCCTATCATAAATAGTATTAACCCCTAATCTGCCCTCCCTAACATCGCCGACACCTAACTTCAATTATTAACCCCTAATCTGCCGACCGGAGCTCACCGCTATTCTAATAAATGTATTAACCCCTAAAGCTAAGTCTAACCCTAACACTAACACCCCCCTAAGTTAAATATAATTTAAATCTAACAAAATAAATTAACTCTTATTAAATAAATTATTCCTATTTAAAGCTAAATACTTACCTGTAAAATAAATCCTAATATAGCTACAATATAAATTATATTTATATTATAGCTATTTTAGGATTTATATTTATTTTACAGGTAACTTTGTATTTATTTTAACCAGGTACAATAGCTATTAAATAGTTAAGAACTATTTAATAGCTAAAATAGTTAAAATCATTACAAATTTACCTGTAAAAGAAATCCTAAACTACGTTACAATTAAAACTAACACTATACTATCAATAAATTAATTAAATAAACTACCTACAATTACCTACAATTAACCTAACACTACACTATCAATAAATTAATTAAATACAATTGCTACAAATAAATACAATTAAATAAACTTGCTAAAGTACAAAAAATAAAAAAGAACTAAGTTACAAAAAATAAAAAAATATCTACAAACATAAGAAAAATATTACAACAATTTTAAACTAATTACACCTACTCTAAGCCCCCTAATAAAACAACAAAGCCCCCCAAAATAAAAAATGCCCTACCCTATTCTAAATTACTAAAGTTAAAAGCTCTTTTACCTTACCAGCCCTGAACAGGGCCCTTTGCGGGGCATGCCCCAAGAACAGCCAATAGAATGCGAGCTCAATCTGATTGGCTGATTGGATCAGCCAATCGGATTGAACTTGATTCTGATTGGCTGATTCCATCAGCCAATCAGAATATTCCTACCTTAATTCCGATTGGCTGATAGAATCCTATCAGCCAATCGGAATTCGAGGGACGCCATCTTGGATGACGTCCCTTAAAGGAACCGTCATTCTGCAGTTGGACGTCGCCGGAAGAAGATGGGTCCGCGGTGGAGGTCTTCAGGATGGAGCCGGTCGTCATCGGATGAAGATAGAAGATGCCGCTTGGATCAAGATGGTTGCCGGTCCGGATCGCCTCTTCTTCCCGGATAGGATGAAGACTTTGGAGCCTCTTCTGGACCTCTTCAGGCACCGTATGATGGATCGCCAACCCCCGCTTGGGTTGGATGAAGATTTTGGAGCCAGGACGGATCGGTGATACCTGGTGAGGTGAAGACAAGGTAGGATGATCTTCAGGGGCTTAGTGTTAAGTTTATTTAAGGGGGGTTTGGGTTAGATTAGGGGTATGTGGGTGGTGGGTTGTAATGTTGGGGGGGGTATTGTATGGTTTTTTTTTACAGGCAAAAGAGCTGAACTTCTTGGGGCATGCCCCGCAAAGGGCCCTGTTCAGGGCTGGTAAGGTAAAAGAGCTTTTAACTTTAGTAATTTAGAATAGGGTAGGGCATTTTTTATTTTGGGGGGCTTTGTTGTTTTATTAGGGGGCTTAGAGTAGGTGTAATTAGTTTAAAATTGTTGTAATATTTTTCTTATGTTTGTAGATATTTTTTTATTTTTTGTAACTTAGTTCTTTTGTATTTTTTGTACTTTAGCAAGTTTATTTAATTGTATTTATTTGTAGCAATTGTATTTAATTAATTTATTGATAGTGGTGTTAGGTTAATTGTAGGTAATTGTAGGTAGTTTATTTAATTAATTTATTGATAGTATAGTGTTAGTTTTAATTGTAAATTAGTTTAGGATTTCTTTTACAGGTAAATTTGTAATTATTTTAACTATTTTAGCTATTAAATAGTTCTTAACTATTTAATAGCTATTGTACCTGGTTAAAATAAATACAAAGTTACCTGTAAAATAAATATAAATCCTAAAATAGCTATAATATAAATATAATTTATATTGTAGCTATATTAGGATTTATTTTACAGGTAAGTATTTAGCTTTAAATAGGAATAATTTATTTAATAAGAGTTAATTTATTTCGTTAGATTTAAATTATATTTAATTTAGGGGGGTGTTAGTGTTAGGGTTAGACTTAGCTTTAGGGGTTAATACATTTATTAGAATAGCGGTGAGCTCCGGTCGGCAGATTAGGGGTTAATAATTGAAGTTAGGTGTCGGCGATGTTAGGGAGGGCAGATTAGGGGTTAATACTATTTATTATAGGGTTAGTGAGGCGGATTAGGGGTTAATAACTTTATTATAGTAGCGCTCAGGTCCGCTCGGCAGATTAGGGGTTAATAAGTGTAGGTAGCTGGCGGCGACGTTGTGGGGGGCAGATTAGGGGTTAATAAATATAATACAGGGGTCGGCGGTGTTAGGGGCAGCAGATTAGGGGTACATAGGGATAATGTAGCTGGCGGCGGCATGCGGACGGCAGATTAGGGGTTAATAAGTGTAGGTAGCTGGCGGCGACGTTGTGGGGGGCAGATTAGGGGTTAATAAATATAATACAGGGGTCGGCGGTGTTAGGGGCAGCAGATTAGGGGTACATAAGGATAACGTAGGTGGCGGTCGGCAGATTAGGGGTTAAAAAAATTTAATCGAGTGGCGGCGATGTGGGGGGACCTCGGTTTAGGGGTACATAGGTAGTTTATGGGTGTTAGTGTACTTTAGAGTACAGTAGTTAAGAGCTTTATGAACCGGCGTTAGCCCAGAAAGCTCTTAACTACTGACTTTTTTCCTGCGGCTGGAGTTTTGTCGTTAGATGTCTAACGCTCACTTCAGAAACGACTCTAAATACCGGAGTTAGGAAGATCCCATTGAAAAGATAGGATACGCAATTGACGTAAGGGGATCTGCGGTATGGAAAAGTCGCGGCTGAAAAGTGAGCGTTAGACCATATTTTGAGTGACTCCAAATACCGGCGGTAGCCTAAAACCAGCGTTAGGAGCCTCTAACGCTGGTTTTCACGGCTACCGCCAAACTCCAAATCTAGGTCATAGTTAATTTAATTTGTAGTTTAATGTAATTTTAGTATATCAGTTAGGGTAGATTAATTATTAGTTTAATATAGTTTGATGTAATTTTAGTATAATAGTTAGGGTAGGTTAATTATTAGTTTAATATAGTTTAATTTAATTTTAAAGGTAAGTTTAAAATTATTATAAGATAGGGATGAGTTAATATTTAATATAAAGTTAGTGGGTTGTTAGGTTTAGGGGTTAATAGTTTAATTTAGTTTATGGCGATGTGGGGGGCTGGCGGTTAAGGGTTAATAACTTTATTTCATTGCGGTGGGCTCCGGAAGCGGTGGGATAGGGGTCAATAACATAATGTAGGTGGCGGTGGTGTAGGGGGCAGCAGATTAGGGATTAAGAACATAATGTAGGTGGCAGCGGTTTTGGTGGCGGCAGATTAGGGGTTAAGAACATAATGTAGGTGGCGGCGGTGTAGGGGCGGCAGATTTGGGATTAAGAACATAATGTAGGTGGTGGAGGGGTCCGGGAGCGGCGGGATAGGGGTTAATAAGTTTATTAGAGTTGCAGTGGGGTCCGGGAGCAGCGGGATAGGGGTTAAACAGTTTAGTATAGTGGCAGTGTTTAGTGACAGTATACAAATAAAGCTGTAAAAAAGCCGAATAGCAGCGAGATTGATGACTGTTAGTTAACAACAGTCTGCTGCTCATCGCTTCATACTTGGTGCGCAGCTTTTTTACAGCTTTTTTGTTAAATATGGAGAGCGTATTCAGGTCCGCGGTTGCGATGTTAGGCAATGTCAGGCGAGCATATTGGAGCCGTCGAATGCAGCACAGTTGATGGCTTGATAAGTAGGCCTCAATATGCTGAAATGCGTAAGATCTATTTTCTTTCCTGTGTGACATACAGCATGTGCTGTTTTTAAGATGGATCAATAAAATTTGGATTTTTTTATTCAATGAGCACCACTTCTTTTGTATTTTGCACATAAAAATCTTAATATACTTACAAAAAAGCTCCATTTGATCTTAAATTAATCCCATTAAAAAGGTGACAAATTTAACAAAAGCATTCATATCCCCGAATTCTGTTTCTAGCCAGAAATGTATATAAACCATTTTTAAATGTATCTAACCTTTACTACCTCCTCAGGTAATGAGTTCCACAATTTTATTGCTCTTACAGTGAAAAAACGTTTACGTTGCAGGAGATTAAACCCCCTTTAGCCCAGCCTTAACTTGTGACCTTTGTCACAAACAATTTTCTTGGAATAAACAGAGTTTCTGCCATCTTTGTATATGGGCCTTGATTATATTTATATAAAATAATCATGTCACCTCTCAAGCGCCTATTTTCTAGAGAAAACAGACCCTGTTTGGCTAGTCTCTCCCCACAGCTTAAATTCTCCATTCCCCTTAATTACCTTAGTGCCCCTTCTCTGAAGTCTTTTTTTGAGATCGGTCCCCAGAACCACACTCCATACTTAAGGTGAGGTCTTACCAGGGATTTATATAGTGACAAAATTATGCTTTCCTCCCTTGCATTACTGCCTTTTTTTTTTTTAAATAATTTTTATTGAGAGTTTTTAGAAGCATACAGAAATAGGAAAAATGAATAGAAAGAAAAATTATACAATCAGCATTTTCCATAACAATAAAATAAGATACAAGCTAGTAATCTCAGCTAGTACATGGAAATACGAAATATAGTGATACAGTTAACTATCTAAATAGTACCTTAAATATAAACCATAAGGTCTCAAACTTGAACCCTCTTTTTATAGCCTTTCCAAAACATATTAGGCCACTTTTGGACCTATAGTTTAGCTAATAGAGAATATAACAGAAGGATTATATTTATATAAGGTCACTTTTGGACTTTAGGAAAATATGTAAACAATAGATTTAACATGTTCAATGACATAAGATAAACCTACCAGCAAATAGTTTCAATAGTTACATCTGAAGCACGGAAAATTTAAATTTAATGATGCAGCCAACTATCAAAGCCGTACCTGCAGGACAAAATAAGAAGTATCAAATGTCTACACTTTCTTACTTATTTACTCCCTTGAAACAAGTAAGGTAATTTGGGGACCTCCAGGATAGCTATTGTGAGTAGTAGGAGGAGTACACTGATATAAGGCCACTTTTGGACTTTCAAAATACTATAGGGTTGCGTGCCATAATTACAACAGAAAAGAAAACCCGTTTGTTATAGGAATAACATGTTTCCAACATTAAAATATCTTTAAATGTTTTAACAGGTTTGAAGGAAAATAAAATGGGAGGGGCATTTCCTGTTCAATTGGCTTACAGAGATAACTGTGATACTGACCTCTACTACAAATACATAGAATGGCTGTCTATGATGGACTAGTGATTCATAGAGAATTAGTGTAGGTGAAGCCCTTGTTAATGGAAATAATAGAGCTATGTATTATCCGTAATCTGGGACACTAGTAAATTTTAAAACTTGTGTAAGATAATGTAGGCAAATATAGAGTGAAACACCTTTAGAATGTTGTAGCTAATCTGAACTTTAATGAACCGTTAGAATTCCATACTTGTAATATGCACAGGTATCAAAACATATTCTAAATCAGTTTTACAACCTGAATAGCTCTTGCTAGTAGTTAATAATATAAGGGACTGTTTAGCTCCACCATCCCGGTCGCTGACAATGGAGCAGCAGTCTAAGAAGCTCATAAAAAATAAACAAACAACAAACTATATACTGTATATATACTGGGGGCATAACAATGTTAACTCTTACAGTGGTACATGTTACTGCAAGTAAGTTTATAGGTCATACGATAAAGCTCAGTAGAAACAGCATGTTAGAAAGTGTAGGATTAGATTTCACATTGGTATATAGGTGACCGAATTCAATAACAGGGTACTAGAGGGTATTAAGCTGACTGCAGCCTTCCAAAATAAATAAGAGTGAATGGGGGTCACGTTAAAAAAGTTAACTATATGCGTCCGTCCTAGAACATTTAATTAATTTGGCACTTTGTTAACAAATGTACTTTACCCCACTCCTGTCTTTGAAGTAAAGGGAGCTGCATATTTTAATGGCGACAGGGCTGAAGAATATCTCAGACGTGTTGTTCCATGGCGCTTGTTGTCCCAGAGTAGATACTGAACTCGGAGGTTAAAGCAGTAGACCATCCCTTTACTCAAGATAGGTATAGGTGCCATTTTAACAGTGGGATCCAGAAAGCCCACTTTTGCTGCTATCCGCTCGGTATCCTCTTTGCTGTAAATCAAGGCAACACTGACACCGGTATCTTTTGGTAGCGTCTTCAATGTTGCAGGCTCAGTGGGGTTTATATCTTCCAGTGTAGGCAGTCCGTCTTCCCCAGCAGGACACATGGCTCTCAGAGTCTCGGGTCCACCATTTCTCCCCATGTCAATGGTAGGGACTCTGATAGGCGGCTGTATCTGCCTGTTGGATCAGGATGTCGTCAGTTCTCCAAGCTGCGGTTAAGTCTTTCTCAAGCTGGAGAAAATGCTTGTCCAAAAGGGCACTGATTACTTCCAAGAGGCTATTTTCGCTAAACTTCATCTTAGATATCTGTATTGCTGGTCTCCGTTGTAGTTAGAGCAGATTGCTGTGTGGTAAAAGTATCCTATTACAGGCTATCTTAACCCCAGAGTTTGGGGCTCAAGTTCAGCAGGATAAGTACTGGCTTCTAGGCCTGTGGAGACGGGTGTCACACAGTTGTCTCAGAGAACATAGAAAGAGGCACAGTCAGAATTTCAACTCTGATTATCTGTCTGATGTCTAGTAAACAGATGGCAATATAAGTGTAAAACAATGTAGATTTACTGTATAAAACCCACAAAATATCTTCCAAATTTCACAGAGGCGCGTCTTTCTGCAATGAGAGCAGGCTCCGCCCCCATTACTGCCTCTTTTAATACATGCTAGTATCTTATTAGCCTTAAAAGTTGCTTCCCTGCATTGTGCCCCCATCTTTAGCTTGTTATTTATTACTACTCCCTAATCCCTTTCCTCCTCTATTTTGAGGCCCATTTATCAAGCTCCGTAGGGAGCTTGTGGGCCCATGTTTCTGGCGAATCTTCAGACTCGCCAGAAACAGCAGTTATGAAGCAGCGGTCTAAAGACAGCTGTTCCATAACCCTGTCCACCTGCTCTGAGCAGGTTGGACAGGAATTGCCACAATTCAACACAATCGAGTACGATTGGGTTGATTGACACCTCACTGCTGGCGGCTCATTGGCCGCGAGTCTGCAGGGGGAGGCGTTGCACCAGCAGCTCTTGCATTCATCGAGATCTTGCGGACCTGATCCGCATTGTCGGATCAGGTCCCCAAGACCTTTGATACATAGGCCCCAAAGGCTAAGTTTGAGTCAACCTGTCATTTTTGGTAAATATGCTAGGTTCCAAGCACATTTTTTAAATATAGATATATGTATATGTGTATAAATGAGCACCCATGCACATATCTTTCTGTGCATGTGTGGGAAATGCTATTTGTGTTTGTGCGTAGGATCTTAAAGTGATGGTAAACTCTCACCTTTTTAAAAATAGATCTGGAATGTTAGTGATATTTTAGATGGAGTTGTATTCATCGGATGTAATGAAGATGCTCTATAACTTGATTTTTAATATAGATATGAAATTAAAATACCCCGCACTCAGCTGCCCACTTCAAAAATTAAATTTCCTGTGAGCTAACGGTTTGAGTTCTCCAATCAGCACTCTCCCCATATGGCACTTTTGTTGTAGCTAGAGCGCTGATTGGAGAACAATTCAAACCTTTAGCTCACAGATAAATTTACTAGTGGGAGGAGGAGTGCAGGGGATTTGAATTGTATATCTATTTTAAAAAGTAAGTTATAGTGCATCATCTTTACAACTGATTAAATAAACTCCATCTAAAATATCACTAACATTCCTGATTTGATTTTAAAAAGGGGAGAGTTTACCATCACTTTAATGAATAGTAGAGCAGCAAAATCAATATGAATATTCAATCATCTGCATGTCTGATTTGTAGATTAAATATTACTAATGTTAACTCTAACAATATCTTAAAATCCTATTTCCTTGTCTTTTGCCAGAAAGTTTACTAAATTCCTATGATTAAGAGCCCTTTGGGATATTCTGTGTTAAATCACTTTTTATATGAGGCGAGGTTCTTTCTACTTTATAAAATCATTGTATCAGAAGCAAATGCAGATTAGGATGTAGTCATATAAGAGTATTTCTCCACAAGGGACTTGAACTTATCCTTGGGTGGCAAAACTCTCTGCCAAATGAAAAACGTAAAACATGAAAAGTAAAAATAAATGAGGGACACTCAAACGCTGAAAAGTAAGGTACATAGCGGTATATACTCAAATGAATGCACATTTTTATAGCACTTCATTGTATCATTGCATTTGATATAAGCATATTACTGCATATTCTTAGAGCCTTAAAGGGACACTGAACCCAATTTTTTTCTTTTGTAATTCATAAAGAGCATGCAATTTTAAGCAACTTTCTAATTTACTCCTATTATCAATTTTTCTTCATTCTCATGCTATCATTATTTGAAAAAGAAGGCATCTAAGCTTTTTTTTTGTTTCAGTACTCTGGACAGCACTTTTTTATTGGTGGATGAATTTATCCACCAATCAGCAAGGACAACCCAGGTTGTTCACCAAAAATGGGCCGGCATCTAAACTTACATTCTTGCATTTCAAATAAAGATACCAAGAGAATGAAGAAAATTTGATAATAGGAGTAAATTAGAAGGTTGCTTAAAATTTCATGCTCAATCTGAATCACAAAAGAAAAATTTTGGGTACAGTGTCCCTTTAAAGAGACATAAAACCAAACATTTTCCTTTTATGGTTCAGATAGAGCATTTACAATTTACATCTATTATCAAATTTTCTACATTCTCTTCATTTAGTTTGTTGAAAAGCAGAGAAGTAAGTTAAGGAGCATGCACATTTCTGAAGCGTTATGAGGCCCATTTATCAAGCTCCGAATGGAGCTTGAGGGCCCATGTTTCTGGCGAGTCTTCAGACTCGCCAGAAATAGCAGTTATGAAGCAGGGGTCTAAAGACCGCTGTTCCATAACCCTGTCCGCCTGCTCTGATGAGGTGGACAGAGATCGCCACAATTCAACCCGATTGAGTATGATCAGGTTGATTGACACCCCCTGCTGGCGGCCGATTGGCCGCGAGTCTGCAAGGGGCGGCATTGCACAAGAGCTGCTGGTGCAATGCTGAATTCGTAAAATTGGTATGCTGTGTCTGAATCACAGATGTAAGTTTATGTTTCCTGATTCAGAAACCACATACAATTTTAAGCCACTTTCCAGTTTACTTCTATTATCAAATATGCTTCATTTTCTTGATATCCTTTGTTGACGAAGCATCAATGTGCTACTTAGAACTAGCTGAACATGTGAGCTAAGGGAGGTGAAGTGCAGTCATTTGAACCCTGCAACATTCCAGTGAATATCTCCCTGAAGAAAAGCTGTAGGATCAGGTTATGCAGCAGCAAGCAGCTGCCATAAAAACAAAAACTGAATAGCAATAACATAGCTCTTGGGATTCATGGTTTACTTTGTGGTTGTGGCGCTAGGAGTGATGCATTTCTAAGGTTGATCTGGTACCTGAAATGGAACCAGTACTGGAATATGAACCGTGATCTCATTTAGCCCTTTGTCTACAAGAAAAAAAAACCATGTGATTTAGCAATTGAACTATAGCGTGAATCATTCTTATCTTTAGTTTTACAGCATCCAGTTTGCCTTGTAATTTGTGTGAGGTACCTTACAGGGGTTTATTAGTATTTCAAATAAAGTTAATAATAATAATAATAATAATAATAATAATAATATTTAATAATAATTAAACATTATACAATTTCATTAGGGTTATTATATGTGTTATTCAGATTTGCGAAATGGAGTATATGACTACAAATATCACTACATGTATATGCATTTTTGTTTTTTACAATTATAAATACAATCCATTAATTAAAGGGAGAGTCTAGTCAAAATTAAACTTTTCACGATTTAAATAGAGCATGCAATATTAAACAACTTTCCAATTTACTTTTATTATCAAATTTACTTTGTCCTCTTTCGCCTAGATCTAGAGTTTTGTCGGTAAAGACCCGCATAGCTAACGCAGCTTTTTTTCCCAACGCACCCTTAAAACAACGCTGGTATTTAGAGTTGTTTGAAGGGCTGCGTTAGGCTCAAAAAAGGGTGCGTTGAGCCGAATGTAGCGCCACTTCAACCCTCAATACCAGCGTTGCTTACGGTAAGCTGGCAAAATGTGCTCGTGCACGATTCCCCCATAGGAAACAATGGGGCAGTTTTGGCTGAAAAAACCCTAACACCTGCAAAAAAGCAGCGTTCAGCTCCTAACGCAGCCCCATTGTTCCCTAAGGGGAAACACTTTCTAAGTCTGCACCTAATACCCTAACATGTACCCCGAGTCTAAACACCCTAACCTTACACTTATTAACCCCTAATCTGCCCCCCTCGCTATCACTGACCCCTGCATATTATTATTAACCCCTAATTTTCCGACCGGACACCGCCGCCACCTACATTATCCCTATGAACCCCTAATCTGCTGCCCCCAACATCGCCGACACCTATATTATATTTATTAACCCCTAATCTGCCCCCCCCAACGTCGCCGCTACCTAACTACACTTATTAACCCCTAATCTGCCGACCGGACCTCGCCGCTACTATAATAAATGTATTAACCCCTAAAGCTAAGTCTAACCCTAACCCTAACACCCCCCTAAGTTAAATATAATTTTAATCTAACAAAATAAATTAAATATTATTAACTAAAGTATTCCTATTTAAAACTAAATACTTACCTGTAAAATAAACCCTAATATAGCTATAATTATATTGTAGCTATTTTAGGATTTATATTTATTTTACAGGCAACTTTGTATTTATTTTAACTAGGTACAATAGTTATTAAATAGTTATTAACTATTTAACAGCTACCTAGCTAAAAGAAATACAAAATTACCTGTAAAATAAATCCTAACCTAAGTTACAATTAAACCTAACACTACACTATCAATAAATTAATTAAATAAATTACCTACAAATAAATAAACTAAACTAAATTACAAAAAAAACAAAAAAAGATTACAAGAATATTAGGCTAATTACATCTACTCTAAGCCCCCTAATAAAATAAAAAAGCCCCCCAAAATAATAAAGGCCCCTACCCTATTCTAAATTAAAATGTAACCAGCTCTTTTACCAACCCTTAAAAGGGCTTTTTGCGGGGCATGCCCCAAAGTAATCAGCTCTTTTGCCTGTAAAAAAAATACACCCCCCCCAACATTAAAACCCACCACCCATATACCCCTACTCTAACCCAACCCCCCCTTAAATAAACCTAACACTACCACCCTGAAGATCTCCCTACCTTGAGTCATCTTCACCCAGCCAGGCCGAAGTCTTCATCCGATGGGGCAGAAGAGGACATCCAGACCGGCAGAAGTCTTCATCCTATCTGGGCAGAAGAGGACATCCGGACCGGCAGACATCTTCATCCAAGCGGCATCTTCTATCTTCATCCATCCGACGAGGAGCGGCTCCATCTTTAAGACCTCCGGCGCGGAACATCCTTCTTGACTGACGACTAGACGACGAATGATGGTTCCTTTAAATGACGTCATCCAAGATGGCGTCCCTCAAATTCCGATTGGCTGATAGGATTCTATCAGCCAATCAGAATTAAGGTAGGAAAAATCTGATTGGCTGATTGAATCAGCCAATCAGATTCAACACAAAAGTGAGGGGGCGCCCTATTTACATAAACTAAAACAATGTGATAAATATAGACCAATAATGGCTAAGAATAATTTTTCTTGATGTGTCAAGAGTTATAGATAAAAATATAATAGTATAATAAATAAGTGAATATATAAATTATATTAATTAATGGTAATATCAAATGTGGATAAACAATCACAAACTAGTCACAATGGTGAGATCAATACTCAGCGTCTGTATGCATATACATATATATATACACACATACATACACCCATGCAATTAACCACAATAGTAAACAATATGTATCTTAATAGCAAATGTGTAATGAAAATAATAACAATAGATAATTGAAATAAATAACAATGGTTAAATAAATATTATGGTGTATCAAAAAGCCTTAGGTAAAGAGGCAATATAGTTGCATTAAAGTCTCTGGAGAGGAATATAGGCAGCTATCTGTGAAGATCCAGGCCAGGATCCAGTAAGGACTTTGTTCTTTCATTCTTTCCCTATAGTGGGGAAGCTTTTGTGTTTCACTTTCAGTGTGCAAGATTATAACAAATAAGCAGTTTATTTGCAGCAGCCTTCTCCTTCTGAAGTTACACCTATATCTTGCAAGTAGTCTCTAACCTGCCACAGCTGCATGTGTGCTTGGATGATAATCTGCAGTGCTCTCTCTCTCCCAGCTACAACAAGTGCAATAAATCCAATATCCTTCGCTGTTAGCACAACACTCGAAATCTGTCCCATTAGCGTCGCCCTGGTCTCTGTGAAGAAGGCTAGGATTAGTGAGGCTCTCCTGCATGCTATAGGACATTTATTACTTTGACCATCCTGGGAACCATCATCTCTCTCCTGGATACCCTGCCATAAGTCTGTTGGGTGACCATATTGATCCCTCCATGCTCCCTTAGCATCAAAAGAGGTGCTTGATACATTGTGAGTACCACTCCTATTAATATCTGGCTTTATTTACTTGCACCGACAATACTAGGCCATATAGGCACTTGTGTCTCTTCTCTGTCCATATAGAGTTCAGTTCCTGTGCTGGAAGTTGGTCTTCTGGGTGACCGAATAGATCCCAGACTGCCCCTATTAGCACTAACTGAGGTGCTCTCCTAAATGTGAGTCTGTTTGTCTATCTTAAGATCTACAATTTTGGACCAAACAATATTGGGCCATGTGGCGCTTCTGTTTTTTCTTTTTTTTACAATCAGATTCAAGTTCAATCCGATTGGCTGATCCAATCAGCCAATCAGATTGAGCTCGCATTCTATTGGCTGATCAGCCAATAGAATGCGAGCTCAATCTGATTGGCTGATTAGATCAGCCAATCTGATTGAATTTGAATAGTGTTAGGGGGTAGTGTTAGGTTTATTTAAGGGGGTTTGGGTTAGAGTAGGGGTATGTGGGTGGTGGGTTTTAATGTTGGGGGGGTTGTATTTTTTTTTACAGGCAAAAGAGCTGATTACTTTGGGTCATGCCCCGCAAAAAAAGCCCTTTTAAGGGCTGGTAAAAAAGCTGGTAAAAAAGCTGGTAAAAGGGCTGGTAAAAAAGCTGGTAAAAAAGCTGGTTACATTTTAATTTAGAATAAGGTAGGGACCTTTATTATTTTGGGAGGCTTTTTTATTTTATTAGGGGGCTTAGAATAGGTGTAATTAGCCTAATATTCTTGTAATCTTTTTTTATTTTTTGTAATTTAGTGTTTTTTTTTCTTTTCGTAATTTAGTTTAGTTTATTTAATTGTAGGTAATTTATTTAACTAATTTATTGATAGTGTAGGTTTAATTGTAAGGTTAGGATTTATTTTACAGGTAATTTTGTAATTATTTTAACTAGGTAGCTATTAAATAGTAAATAACTATTTAATAGCTATTGTACCTAGTTAAAATAAATACAAAGTTGCCTGTAAAATAAATATAAATCCTAAAATAGCTACAATATAATTATTAGTTATATTGTAGCTATATTAGGGTTTATTGTACAGGTAAGTATTTAGTTTTAAATAGGAATTCTTTAGTTAATAATATTTAATTTATTTCGTTAGATTAAAATTATATTTAACTTAGGGGGGTGTTAGGGTTAGGGTTAGACTTAGCTTTAGGGGTTAATACATTTATTAGAGTAGTGGCGAGGTCCAGTCGGCAGATTAGGGTTTAATACTTGAAGTTAGGTGGCGGCGATGTTAGGGAGGGCAGATTAGGGGTTAATACAATTTAATATAGGGTTTGCGAGGCGGGAGTGTGGCTGTTTAGGGGTTAATACATTTATTATAGTGGCGGCGAGGTCCGGTCTGCAGATTAGGGGTTAATAAGTGTAGTTAGGTAGCGGCGACGTTGGGGGGGGGGCAGATTAGGGGTTAATAAATATTTTGTAGGTGTCGGCGATGTTAGGGGCAGCAGATTAGGGGTTCATAGGGATAATGTAGGTGGCAGCGGTGTGCGGTCAGAAGATTAGGGGTTAAAAAATTTTATTATAGTGGCGGCGATGTGGGGGAACCTCAGTTTAGGGGTACATAGGTAGTTTATGGGTGTTAGTGTACTTTAGAGCACAGTAGTTAAGAGCTTTATAAACCGGCGTTAGCCCATAAAGCTCTAATCTACTGACTTTTTTTGCGGCTGGAGTCTTGTCAGTAGAGGGTCTACCGCTCACTTCAGCCAGGACTCTAAATACCGGCGTTAGGAAGATCCCATTGAAAAGATAGGATACGCAATTGGCGTAAGGGGATCTGCGGTATGGAAAAGTCACGGCTTGAAAGTGAGCGTTAGACCCTTTCCTGCCTGACTCTAAATAACAGCGGGCGGCCAAAAGCAGCGTTAGGACCCCTTAACGCTGCTTTTGATGGCTAACGCAGAACTCTAAATCTAGGCATTTGTATTTTTTGCTGACAGCTAAACCTAGGTAGGCTCATATGCTAATCTCTAAGTCCTAAAATGCAAGTCTGTCAAACGAACTGAGATAAGGGGGCATTCTGAAGAGGCTTAGATACAAGGTAATAACAGATGTAAAATGTGTATTAATAAAGCAGTGTTGTTATGCAAAACTGGGGAATGGGTAATAAAGTGAATATCTTTTTAAACAATAAAAATTCTGGAGGAGACTGTCCCTTTACCTATTTATTTATATACAACTGGATCTTAACCCCCAGAAAACACATGCTGATTTCCAACCAAACCCACTGAACCCACTCCCAAGATTATCACAACTATTAGTAACCTCCCCTGGACAAATACAAAACCCAGAAGTGGACTGCACTCTCAAACCGGAGTGGGTACACATCCCAATCCACTTGCTGTATTTGCAATCAGTGACTCAGGCAGTTGACCCCAGAACAGCCTGGGTTCAAGGCTCAATGGGAGAAATCACACAAAAATATCAAACAGCAAACAGAATAGTCAACACTCACTTGGTTGCACACAGCTAGGTTAAAAGCATAACAGTGAATAGTCTGGTGCAGTGTTTGGAAAAACAGTAATAAGCCCAGGCTCACATCACTGTCACTTCTTACCTGGGTCCTAACCTATAGCAAAACACATGCTGGCTTCTAACTAAACACACTGAGAACTCCCAAGGGTGTCATAACTTTTTGTAATCTCCAGTAGACACAAACAAAACCCAGAACTGTAAAAAAAAAAAAACAGAACTGCACTCTTTAACCAAAGTGTCCGTACTCAGACCAGCTTATCTCTCTTACATTATGAAAGGGGCACAAGGATAAACAACACAAATAGAGGATATTACTTACTAATTTAGATACATAATAAACAATATTGAAATTGGCAAATTTGCATTGAATTTTTTTAGAATAACAGGTGTAGACAAATTATTTTGACAAGGAAAACTGAAACATTGTTCTGCATCATAGTGGATGTTCATTGACTCAAGTTTCATGGAAAGTTTTATGATCTCTATTATTTAAAAACTATAGAACATTTGATAGACATGTGGAATATCCTTTAGTAAGACACATCAGGCACACATTACTTAAGAGAAAAAGTTTTTCATTAGAATAAAAATATAATTACTGTAATTTAAATTAAAAAATGGTTGGTGTAACTAATATCCTTACTCAATTTGTAAGAAATGTGCGGGCTTTTGGGGCTTTATCAAACACCCAACAAACAGGAAGTTCCAAAATTTAAATACAGAAATGCGCTGGTATTACGAGTAGAGCACAAATATCGCGCTCGCAATAGCATAATTTTGCGCTCCACTCTTAATCTAAGCCATCATTGGTAGTATACTTATATAAGCATGCATACACATCCTATCTTCACAATCACTTATTAGGAAATGACATTGCTAAATGCCGACATTATATGCCAAACAAAGAGCTGAGGCTACAGATAGGAAGAAATTACTACACAAAAATAAGAAAGCAAAGGACGAGACTACAAAGTTAATTGTAACCTACTCTCCTCCAACTAAGGAGGTGGTAAATATCCTGAATAAACACTTGAGAATACTCAAATCCGACCCAGCGCTAGATAAAATTCTAGGAGATAAAATACAAGTCAGATATAGAAGATCTAAAGATCTAAATGATATGTTAAGTCCAAGTCACTTTGAGAAAAGAAATAGGAAATCTAATCCCCTTGCACTTGGCAATTAATGTAGAAATTGCTCTATCTGTAAGCATAAAACACCACCCAAAACCATTACTGACAGGTTTGGTAAGATACACAAAATTAATTCTCATATTAACTGTAATACTGAGGCAGTAATTTATGGAATTACCTGTAGCTGTAAGGTAGTTTATGTCGGAATGACCTCATGCAAACTGAGAATCAGAATGTTGGAATATCTGAGTAATATCAGAAATGCCAACAAAGACCTAAAAGAAAAGAAAATCCTCACTACAGTAGCATTTAATTTTCTCCGAAAACATCAAGCCAATACTTCTGAATTTCGCTGTTTTGGTATCCAAACAGTAAGACAAGGAATAATAGAAGGAGACATAGAGCAGTCACTATTAAGTTAAGAAAGTCGCAGGCTATATCTATTAAATTCAATCCAACCCAAAGGATTAAATGAAAACAATAATTTCTTCACTTATCTATAAAGAGTTAAAATACCTACAATTATGGCTATGTATTTTTATACATAGTAGTCTAAAGACGACTAGATCTCACAATTTAACACTTCAGTAAACATTTCAGCACTTGTATTTTACTTTAATTCTTAATTTGCCACAGCTCACTTTAATTCAAGATACCGCACTGTGATATTGGATCACAGAAGTCATGATTTATACTGATACACTACCATATGGAAGATTATTTATACACATTATTTATAAGTTAGGCACTAAGATGCATATATTATGTGTAAAAATACACACAATCTACACGTTAGGCACTCACTATATCAAAATATAATTCAAATATTATCTCCTGATACAACCCAGTTATGTATATCTAACCCCCTATTTAAACACTTTGGTGATCTTATTTTAATACCTACCTTCTAATTTAGAGATATTCACTATCTGGTCATTTTAAAGTAATATAAGGTTAATGTGAAGCATAACCATTTATTTATAAATATAGACATAATACTGTCTAACATACCCAGCTACTATCTAATACATCATCGAAAAACATGTCAGTCTTAGTATGTTCATGATATCCTAAGAATCCTATTCGTTTTATGCAAATTAAAAGGCGGTCCTGACATCATAAAAAGCCGACGCGGCACCTCGCCTTTTGATAAAGCCGAAATGCTGGCGAAACATATCAAGGGAGGGGAGTGAGCTAGTGGGAGCTCTCTAAATGTGTTTTTAAACTTGCAGCAGCAATCTACCTTTACTTAAATTAATGTGGTCTCAGTTTATGTAACTCTGAGTATAGTCCAGAGAATATTTAGCAACTTGAGATAAGAACTTTGTGGGGTTTGTATATTAGTTAATACTCACTAATCACCGATAATAGTGTTGAATGGTGTACTAGCCTTACAAATACCTAGTATGATAATAATGAATATTACTAATAGGATGACCTAAGATCTTAACTATAGAACACTTATGTAAATATATAAATAGCTACTCAAATCTTACAGCAACCTATACCAACTAGAAACTAATACTCTTTTCCTAGTGATACTTTAATGTGGCAATAGTTGGTAACAGTGTATCACAATATCAGGCACATGCCTATTACTCCTAGCCTGTTCAATTTAAATGGCTACAAGTACATAATAAGCAGAACTATTCACTGTTATAACTATATGGATATAGCTGGTGGGTGGGTATGACCTTATGATCGCAGCCATTTAATATTGATCATATATTAGTGATCTTACAATAGTGATAATATCAAGTAATTATTGTAACTATACCCTTTAAACCTTGTTAAATACAGATAATATTGTTGTATGGCGGTACAGCCTAACTGATATTTTAAATGGAATATAGTAAAGGCCATCCATTGGGTGATTATCAAGATTCTGATCATTGCATTATTTCTAGTATATTTAATCCACAGCTACTATAATCCCCCTAGCTCATATAGATTTAAAACTAGTTATCTGATTTGGTAGTAATAATGCATATACTAACTATCATATTAATTGACTGATAGTAACGTTAGTACTCTGTCAGTTGGTCGTTATAATATTCATAAGTGGACTTCAATACTTATCGATAAAGTTGCTTGTATTTAATCACTGGTTCAGTTACGGTTCATACTGTGACCTTTATTATTACATCCGGTATTGCTGCTAGCATTAAAGTTTTCACTTACCCATTTTTTTAATAATTTTACAATAAAGTTTTAAGTTTAAAGTTTTAATTTTTCCATGATGTTTCAATAAACATGTAAGGGTCTCATTTGAGTGCTTATATAGTATCACCTTTTTGTTTCATATCCTTTAACTGATATTGTGAATGTTATTTCATTGATACTTAGCACCAAACTACCACAGTGGTTGGAAGCAGGTAGGAAGCAGTACCGGGACTGAAAACATAAACAAAATTACTTGAGCCTTCATAACAAATGACAGGACACTCAAAACAATGACCTATTGGCTGACATTCATATCTTATATTAGAAAAGTAAAAAGTATTCCTAATGTACAATAATATACATGGGATCAATAATAACCCATGCATATATCGCAACACCCCAACTATGCTACATCCAAAATTCACATTAGACTTTATAAAAGGGTGGGGAGTATCAGCCTCGGATCATCCTGATGACTTAACACACATCCTTATCTTAAATACAAATAATACAAAACATGGAAGGGGACTGCAATCTCAGACTGGATTAGGTACACATCCAATGACCCTGCTACATGCTCAGCCCTGGGTGCTCACTGGCACTCACAGGAAGCTGTACTGTCCCCAGAGTCACAGGCAGTTAATAGTGATATAGTGAATAGAGGGTTGGCGCTTACTAAAAAATCCTGCATGCCTGGTGGATGGGGGAAACTACTCCTCCTCAGTAGTTTAGGTTGAAAACAATTGTAAGAGTTTGGATTTCCACTGGCGCTTATAAATTAAGCTAGGATTTATGCTACCATTATATGTGTAACTTATCTAAGTGAGATATTATAAGTGATTCTGATTTGTATCAGGTGAAAAAACAATAGTATCTAAGTGTCTCAGACAACGGATATTTAGGATTTAAGTCCTATGTGTTGACTGGTATAAAATATTTTCTTAATGTTTTATAAAGAATAATATTACTAAATCTGTAATTACAGATGAAGTGGATAGTGTTTGTGAATAGGTTATGAAGAGTAAATAAGTGTAAGTGAAGCTAGTGACGATCCAATTAGCAGTGATTAGAAATGGATATAACTATATCCAAAAAATAAAGAAAGATGTAGAAGTGTTAAAACTATTTTATTAAACTAAATTTACTGTCAACAATAAAACTTTAGGATTAACTAAAAGATATATGGCAAATAAAACAAATAAAAGCAAATAAAACAAGGGATGTCTCCCTATGAACTTTTTTCAGTAAGTCGAGTGACTTGACAGTATATGGTCTCTGAATATAACTTGATAAACATAAAATGCCACCTTGGGATTAAAGCAAGCTGTAAGGTACCTTACAAATGTCTGTTGGGAATCGTGTAAGTGTCGATGTTCTGTGAGCTTCCTTCTCAGTTTTGTTCCTTTGCGGCTTAACGTGAGATAACAAACAAGCCTCCGTTCCTGATTGATGGTTAGGGGTCACACCTCTCTTAGGATAGGCTGTGACTGTGCACGCTGGATGTTTAGCGTGTTCAGATGTAAGTGATCTTTTTCAAGATGTTTGAACTGCAGCTGTAAAAAACTTTTTTCCTCTGCACTTTGGTGTGCGGTGTTGGGGATCCACTGTTAGAAAGAAAAGCTGTGCTCCACTTTCTTGCTGATCAGATCCTTGGTCCTCCTTGTGGTTTTGGCTCCTAAATCATGAAAATTAGAGAGTCCACTTGAGGGGCTGGATCGCAGCTTTTTGGAGTTTGTAAGACTTTCTTTAAACGTGGTTGTAGAAAAGTGGTAGTAGAAAAGTCTGGAGTTAAATCTACGCGTTTCACCCTCTGGGGGCTTTATCAAGATACTCCAGACAGGTTGAGTGCTTCCTTATAAAGGTGATCACAAGAAACACCTTTATAAGGAAGCACTCAACCTGTCTGGAGTATCTTGATATGCTTGATGTGCAGAGGAAAAAAGTTTTTTACAGCTGCAGTTCAAACATCTTGAAAAAGATCACTTACATCTGAACACGCTAAACATCCAGCGTGCACAGTCACAGCCTATCCTAAGAGAGGTGTGACCCCTAACCACCAATCAGGAACGGAGGCTTGTTTGTTATCTCACGTTAAGCCGCAAAGGAACAAAACTGAGAAGGAAGCTCACAGAACATCGACACTTACACGATTCCCAACAGACATTTGTAAGGTACCTTACAGCTTGCTTTAATCCCAAGGTGGCATTTTATGTTTATCAAGTTATATTCAGAGACCATATACTGTCAAGTCACTCGACTTACTGAAAAAAGTTCATAGGGAGACGTCCCTTGTTTTATTTGCTTTTATTTGTTTTATTTGCCATATATGTTTTAGTTAATCCTAAAGTTTTATTGTTGACAGTAAATTTAGTTTAATAAAATAGTTTTAACACTTCTACATCTTTCTTTATTTTTTGGATATAGTTATATCCATTTCTAATCACTGCTAATTGGATCGTCACTAGCTTCACTTACACTTATTTACTCCTCATAACCTATTCACGAACACTATCCACTTCATCTGTAATTACAGATTTAGTAATATTATTCTTTATAAAACATTAAGAAAATATTTTATACCAGTCAACACATAGGACTTAAATCCTAAATATCCGTTGTCTGAGACACTTAGATACTATTGTTTTTTCACCTGATACAAATCAGAATCACTTATAATATCTCACTTAGATAAGTTACACATATAATGGTAGCATAAATCCTAGCTTAATTTATAAGCGCCAGTGGAAATCCAAACTCTCACAGGCAGTTAACCCAGACAGGCCTGGGTGCAAGGCCCATAGGGAAAATTACAAAACAAATCAATACAACACACAGAGAAAGTTCAGCACTCACTTACAAGCTCTCAGCTAAGATTAAAAGCAAAAATGGAAGGGTTAGTTACCGCATTTAGACAAATGGGACAAGCCCAGGTACCTCGTCAAGGTCCCTTCCAAAACCTGGGTCCCTAAAACAGCCACAAAATGCAAGCTTTCAATCCAACAAACTGGGAACAAGTAAAGGGTGCACAGGCTTATGTAATCACCCTAGACGTATACAAAACACGGAAGGGGACTGCACTCTCAGACTGGACTGGGTACACAACCCATGACCCTGCAGCATGCTCAGCCCTGGGTGCTCACTGGCACTCTTGGAAGCTGTGTTGTCCCCAGAGTCACAGGCAGTTAACCCCAGACAGGCCTGGATGGAAGGCCCATAGAGAAAATTACAAAACAAATGAATACAACACACAGAGAAAGTCCAGCACTCCCTTACAAGCTCTCAGCTAAGATTAAAAGCAAAAAATGGAAGTGTTAGTTACCACATTTGGCCAAATGGGACAAGCCCAGGTAACTCGTCAAGGTCCCTTCCAAAACCTGGGTCCCTAAAACAACCACAAAATGCAAGCTCTCAATCCAACAAACTGGGAACAAGTGAAGGGTGCACAGGATTATTAATTTGTTTTGTAATTGTTCCTATGGGCCTTGCACCCAGGACTCTCTGGGGTTAACTGCCTGTGACTCTGGGGACAGCACAGCTTCCTGTGAGTGCCAGTGAGCACCCAGGGCTGAGCATATTTCCGGTTCATGGGATGTGAACCTAGTCAAGTCTGAGAGTGCAGTCCCCTTCTGTGTTTTGTATATGTCTAGAGTGATTACATAAGCCTGTGCACCCTTCACTTGTTCCCAGTTTGTTGGATTGAGAGCTTGAATTGTGTGGCTGTTTTAGGGACTCAGATTTTGAAAGGGACCTTGACGAGGAACCTAGGCTTCTCCCATTTGACCAAATGCGGTAACTAACCCTTCCATTTTTGCTTTTAATCTTAGCTGAGAGCTTGTAAGTGAGTGCTGGACTTTCTCTGTGTGTCGTATTAAATACAAATAATGTTATGGGTATCATTCATCACAATGAGACTACCTGCCAGAACATGTAATCAATAGATGTCTCATACATACAATCAAGCTCTACAGGTGTCCATAACATCAGGGTTTGGCTTATGTAAACCATCTGTATATGTATATAGATGTGTTTATATATGTACATATGTATATTAGTACATATATAAACACAATATATATATATATATATATATATATATATATATATATATATATATATATATATATATATATATATAACAACATTTAAAATTAGGGGGAGGTAAAATGTGAGTTTACAATTCTCCACTATGCACAAAATATAGAGAAAATAACTTATTGTGTAGTCCATTAAAAAATCTAGACAGGCCAGAAGGCTTGTTTTTTCCACAGAAAACCTCTGGAATACATTGTTTCCAATGCAGCAAAGGATTCTGGGTAAGACATGCAAATTAGGTCCACAATGACGCAACTTTTTACTTTAGGTCTGCTTTTCAGCAGATTCCCTTAACTCCAAAGCATCACTGTTCACACAGCTTATAAGCTTAGCTAGGGTTAGTGCAGTGATTCATAACCATCCCAGGACAGACTGTTTCATAATTATTGCTACTCATCAGCTGAGAGAAGGTTTGAATCACTGCTGGGTGAAGTTGATTTCAGGCAAAATACAAAAACATTTTCCCAGCTGATGAGTAGCAATAACTACAAAACAGTCTGTCCTGGGATGGTTATGAATCACTGCACTAACCCTAGCTAAATTAAATAAATGTGATATGATAAGTAGAACACAAAATGAAAAATATTTTTGGTGCCACTAATGTATGTTAAACCATAGAAAAATTATTTTATATAGAGTTCATATAAGGATATGTATATTCTTCCTGGCACTCCTCAGTCTTCTGTTTGATCTCCCTTGATCCTCATAAAAAAGAGAAAATATGCCACATAGCGTAATGCTGTAACTTTGTTGCAATACAAAACTTGTGTCTGTGCAAATGGTTACTCACATGCGGTGGACCTATAGCCAAGCTCAGGTAAAAGCGCACACCCACTTTTATACTGTTGGGTAAACAGATTCTTGTACCAGTTGTTCAAATAAAAGAATTTATTAAAACACAATATATAAAATAGCGTCACAAGACCTGCTATAAACACCTTTTGCAATAAGTTTAGGCAATACAATGTAGTAATTGCTCAATACGAGCTTAACAAGATACCAGAAACTGTGGTAAGGAGTGTAGAAACTGAACCACACAACCTTCCCCAGAAAGTCCAGTAACTGTTGCTCTTCTTATTGGTGTGCAGATACTTGGAAAGACGCCAAAGAACGGTAAAAAGTTTTTACCGTTCTTTGATTGACACCTCCTTGCTGGCGGCCGATTGGCCGCGAGCCAGCAGGGGCGGCTTTGCACCAGCAGCTCTTGTGAGGTCTTGCGGACCTGATCCGACACTGCGGATCAGGTCCGCAAGACCTTTGATAAATTGGGGCCAAATAATCAAATACCTTATAACTTGAAATATCATTAATTATGTTTAATAATTTATAATGTGTACAACTATGTGTTTACTGTAAATATTTTAGATTCCAATGCTCACTTAGAAGAAAATATTCTTAGAATTTCAAATGTATGTATATATATATATATATATATATATATATATACAGTATATATATATATATATTTTACAAAACAATCATCATATATATATCTAAAACTACATACTAATAAAGAAAAAGAAAATTGTCTTCTATATGAAAAACATTGGAATGTAAAATGTTCATAACTATCTTAGGCCTAGATTTAGAGTTCGGCGGTAGATGGGCTGTTAACGCCACGCGTGTTTATGTCTAACGCACGTCAATGTTTGACTCCGGTATTTAGAGTTAAGATAAGACCATCTAACGATGCTCCTAACGCGTGTATGTCACACGCGTAATCCTGCCCGCGTTAGACAGTCTCCCATAGAGATCAATGGGAAAGCAAAAAAATTGCCTTTTTTAATCTAACACTCGATCTCGCGAGAATACGCACAGCTCGGTCATATGACGCATACCACATCATGCACAACAATAACACGCCGCAAATGTCACAACAACAATCAATCAACAAAGCACACAAGCATTACACATTCACAAGCGGGGGAAGTTTTAATACTATTTATACGGGGAATACGCATATACTTTAAGATGCGGAAAATCGCACAATAACAACAAGGATTAAAAAAGAGATACATACACTACAAACAAAATCGCATTCAATATCATTATATATTATGAAAAACATACATATACAACACTTCACGAAGAACACACCATCGCAAATTCACATTTAATAAGAATACTTTTGGACAATGAAAGCTAAAACGAACACTATGACATCATCGCATTCTACACATTCCACAAATACCAACTCGAAATGAGCATGCGCAAATTCACACACCTAATACACATTGCAATAATATTAATTGCTAATAAAGCACACCTGAACACTAATTACAATGGGAATTGGGACATCATTAAACATTTACACAGGGTATATAAGCACCACACAAGCATGGCTTCTTTGACTGTGTTGCTGGTGGGTCTTTGGAGATTGGAGGTTTAAGAATAGAGAGTTAGCGAATTTTTGAGAGTGAGTTAGTGTTAGCGTGAGAGAGTCAGTTGGTAGTGTTAGCGTGAGAGAGTCAGTTGGTAGTGTTAGCGTGAGAGAGTGAGTGAGTTAGTGGGAGTTAGTGGGAGTGGGAGAGAGTCTGTTAGTGGGAGCGTGAGTGAGTTAGTGGGAGTTATTAGTGAGAGTTGTTAGTGGGAGCGTCAGTTAGTGGTAGTTAGTGAGCGTTAGTGGGAGTGTTTGTTAGTGAGAATTAGAAGTAGTGTGAGTTAGCGAGTGAGTGATTTATCTGTACACTTAACACATTTACACGCAAACACATTCAATACATACATACACTTATCAATAACACTACATACACTCCATACCCCCTACCCCCTCATACTACACTCCATACCCCATTCCTTGTAGTCCCATTCCCTTTCATCCCATTTACTCTTATCCCATACCCCATACCCATCCCATACCCATCCCCTAGTTACATTTAGTTTACATATCCTCCTTTTAGTCTTATTCTTTTCGTTTATTTAAATACTCCTTACCCTCTTTGTTTTTTTACATCCCTCACACTTTAAGCACCTTTTTTGTCTTTTTAGTTCTTTATTTTGACCCCCTTTCATTTCATCACACTCACTTTTTGTTTGATTATTTGGGGTTTAGTTTAGGGAGGAGATGGAGGCCAGGCAGGGGACAGGTAGAGGGGGGAGTAGAGGGAGGGGGAGAGGAACAGGGCAGGAAGGGGGGCAGGAAGGGGGGCAGGAAGCGGGGGTGGAAGCGGTGGGTGGACCCAGCCACTTGGTTCAAGATGACCAAGTGGCTGGGCCCAGTGGCGGTCAGAGTAGGGCTTCACAGTCCGGGAAACAGAGGGCATCGTCACAGGGGAAGGCCAAGGTGACTAGGGAGGCGAGGTTTACGATGGAGGAGAAGGAGGCCCTCGTAGAGGCCTATATGGCCAGGCATAGGATGCTGCAGCACCAAAAGACCACCCCGACTGAGAAGAGGAGGCTCTGGAACGAGATTAGGAATGCAGTCAATGCAGTGGGTGGCCGGAACCGGGATATGGATTCTATCAAACATCGGTACCGGGACTGTAAACTTGAACTTAAAAAAAAGTTAAGCCTGGAGGCCCGACATGCCGCAGGGACCGGTGGCGGCCCTGCCCTTGAAATGGAGTACTGCCGATGGGAGGAAATGTTGCGGCCCAGCATCTCCGAGGTGGAAGTAGTCGGTATCGGAGGAATCGATACCGGGAACCTGCCACTCTCATCTGACGGTAAGCTCATTGAACAATAATTTCACATACGAATGTATTTCAATGGACACTATACGCAAACATTTACTGTCATGATTGAGGTAGCGAATACAATTTGACAAAACATTCAAATGTACTTAAATTACCTAATTAGATTCATTCTTGAGATATATTTTAATGAAGAAATAGCCATGCACACGGTGAAACAATCACAGGTGGCAGCTATATTCACCTAACAATCAGCATCTTAGAAGCATATTTATATATGCTTTTCAGCAAAGAATATCCAGAGAATGAAGCTAATTAGATAAGAAAAGTACATTCGAAAGTTGATACTAAATGTATGCTTCTAAATCATGAAAGATAAAACATTGGGTTTCATGTGTTAAGGATCAGATTAATGCTATTACGCTGTTTACGCGCATTCTATTACTTTGCGGTTACATCAGTATCTAGGCTATAGGTTAGGTGTGCATTTAAACAGACTGAAAACAAACGCTAAAACATTCACATTGACCACAGATATCACAAACACGGTTTAGAAAAAGCGGAAATCGTATTGATTGTTTGTTAGATTTCAAAGTGGATTAATGATTCTGCATTTGTAATTGTATCGTAAGCTAAGTCATTTAAACCTTTATTTGCAAATATGCTAATATATATATATATTTTTTTTTTTTTTTTTTTTATATACAGAGTCTGGGGACGAGGCAGCACAGCCTCCTGCATCTCCCCGGGATGAGAGTGGTGGTGAGGAATTCCCACTTCGGAGGGAAGAGGCCCCCCGTGAGGAACAGCGCACGGGAGATGATGAAGAGGCCCCGGAAGCACAGGAGGATCCCGCTGAACCCGCGGAACCCGCGGAACCCGAGGTCCCTCAAAGACCCGCACTCCGCCGTGCACGGGCACCCCGCCGTGCACGGGTTCAACAGGCACAACAAGAGGAAATAGCGGAGGTGCGGGTTCTACTGGAGTACATAGACCAGATGCGTACCTCCCGGATAGAAAACATAGAAGGACGACGCAGAATACTTGATGGCCAGAATCAAATTATTCAAGGACAAAATGAAATAATCAGCATACTGAATAGAATACAAGAAGGACAAACAAGAATGTTTCAGCTTCATCAAGAAATGTTCACTTTTTTCCGGGAGGCGCATGCTGGTCTACCTCCTGTTGCTGGGCCTCTTGTTGCTGGGCCTCTTGCTGCTGGGCCATCTCCTCCTGCCGGCCCATCTCATACTCCTCCTCAGCCATCTACTCCTCCTCCTCCTCCTCAGCCATCTACTCCTCCTCCTCCTCAGCCATCTTCTCCTCCTCATCCATCTTCTCCTCCTCAGCCATCTACTCCTCACCTTGGTCGTCCCAGTACTCTTCCTTCCACTCCTCCCACAACAGCTCCAAGGAGGACTCTTCGGAGTCGGCAGTTGCCTCTCCCAGAGCCTCAGCCCCGTGGGAAGAGGGGAAGGAAGAGGAAGTAAGTATTTTTTTCCATCTTCAAATTATTTTTTTATGTAATGTGTAATGGATAGGTATGTGATGATGTGGTTTTCATACACTTGTGGACCACACTCTGTATATAATCGACTTCTATGGGACCGGGTCCATGGAGGAAGATTGTTTGCAGAGTGTGGGTTATAAGTGTGTGAAAACCACATCATCACATACCTATCCTTGTTCATGATATTGATTGGTTTCTGTGATGTGATGTCCAAACTGTTTCCCGAATCGCTAACTAAATTACCATAACAATTATCCATGATGGCATATTACTGTTTGAATGCCAATAACACAGCTTAAAGGGACAGTCAGAAAATTATTGATTACAAAGAAAACACTGTATTACGCATTATAAAGTTGGAAACAACAAAACATGGAGAAATACATGTGTGACTTATGTGCTTACCCTTGTATCTATGACTATGAAAAATGACCACTTATTTGTTGTTCTGACATAACAACATTTTAGATATCAATTATCAATACATGGTCAATAATATGCTGTATGAGCACAAGGTTTTACATATACAAATGCTATCCAAATGCCCTCTAGTGCTCAAATTGTATAATGATTACAAGCACTCTTCAAGATTGAAGAAATGAGCACACCAACCTCATAGGTTTAGATAGCAAATTTAAATAAACACAGACAAATGTTCAATTGTTGAGAAACATTTTATATCCTTGATATTACAGAATTGACTTTTCGAATAATCTTAAAAAATAAAATTTTTCTAAACTGTCCCTTTAACAACATTACATATGCTAACACATATTTTAAGCTTGTTGGTATATCTACATGTACTTTGTCAAAAAATAAATTTTAAAATCACATTTATATTGACGTGTTAAATAAAGTCTATTTTCTTTAAGAGACATTATTGTGTTAATATTTTATTGTAAATATTTTTATTTTAACAATGAATATGGTTTAAAGTCCTTTTAGGAGTGTGGGGGGGGGAAATATGCTAACAAAAATATATTTGAAGATTAAACTATGTGGATCTCATACATGATACAAAAAACAACATTTGCATTCAAGGGACAGTATCCTATATTTTTTACATAACTGTATGTAATAGACACTACTACAAACAACAAGATTAACATATACTGATATCAATATTAAAAAGCTTCAAACACTTGAAAATAAAATAGGGTTAGCTATATTGAAAATATAGATGAACCACCATTACAACCGTAAAACAACACAATACACCATCATTAACATATGAAAAGACCCTTTACACAAACTGGACAAAGCTGGAGATGGTACTCACATGAAACTCAGAGGCTTTGCGAGGAGTAAGAAAATTACTTACATTTTCTTACAACACAAGACAAAATAAACCTATTGGTTAAACAATGGACTATCTAACTAGAGACAAAATCCAAGATTTTGATTTATAATGTGAGTGTATAATGAACCTTTAATAAAATATACAACGAAATTACATTTAGAAGAAGTCGGCATCATATATTTAGCATATGATAAATGCATATTGATTACTTTATTCAAACACAATAGCGCATATTTATTAATTAGATATGTTCAACATTAAACACAACAGTAATTTTTAAGAAAAAGGAACATTGTTGACAAACATATTAAACATGGACTGTAGAGATTTGCACTTGCCTATAAATATCCTATGCATGAAAACATTTTGCTTTCGTTCGTTGATTCAACCAGACATCCAGCAAAAGAGAATGTGGTGGTCTTTATCAGCTACGGGTCAACAATGTAACATGATGCAAATAATACATATTCGCAAGCTTTTTAAAATTGCATGCAGTCACAAACGTTTTTAACGTGCACAAATATTGCGGGACTACGCAATCCAATCAGACGTTTTTTTACCTTTACATGTGCCGTCTTAACATGGCGCTTCCTTGATCACGTAAGAACGCCATCCAATGAAAGGCACATTATTGATCACGTAAGAACGCCATCCAATGAAAGGCACATTATTGATCACGTAAGAACGCCCAAAAAAAAGGCGCATCCTTGATCGCGTCAAAACGCAATCCAATAAAAGGCATATTCCTGATCACGTAAGAACGTCAGTCAATACAAGGAATCATTGGACAGCCTGGCAGGTGACGTCTTAAGCAACATGGCGCACCCGAGATCGCTGAAAAACCACAGACAATACAAGGACTCAGTGACATCTTGGCATATCACTAAGAAACGTATTTATATTTTAGGAACTAGTATGTGTGTAGATTGCTATCTAGGAATGACAACAAATCCAGAATCATCTTTTCGGACTTGACTGTCCCTTGAACTATAGCTATGGTGTATATCTTTAACATTTAAAAGATACACATGAGAAATACATATGCCATTGATGTTTTAAGATATGTTTGGATTGTTGTTGAATAACAATAGTTATACATGGATTGATTAAACGTGTCATTTATTCAAGTTTAATTATTGTCAGCCTACCTATAGCCATAAATGGGAGGAGATGTATTTAGTTAACATATTAGTTAACTAATATTCATCATCCACATTATTTGCATTACACACAGAGATTTATTTGGTTACACTTTGACAATAATATAGATTTGAAAATGAAATACAGGTGCTGTCAACATTACAATAAGATTGTTTATTAATAAAATTATATGTCCTTGTTCTTGTAAAAAGGACAAAAACGCTTTACAAATGGAAATACATTCATTAACAATTGTGATCAACATCACTTAAAGGGACATAATTTTGTTTTTAAAAAGAGCATACACATAGTCAATACTATTTAAATAAAATGAACACTTTACAGGGATTATATCATTGTATCAATACTCAGATCATTTGGTAAAGGTGCATCAATTCATGCAGAGTTTATAAATACACACATGGATCAGAACATTTCAATATACATATATACACAAATACAAATATATATACATATATAAAGAAATTACTCTGCTAATCATAATCAGGCAATGATAGAGCTAAGAGAAAATAATATAAACACAAATAATAAGATTACATTGGAGATGTTAATCTTAAAGTCATTTACTATTGTCTTACATATATGATTTCATTATAACAAATATATTTGGTAGGTCCCTTTAAGGATCAACAGCATAAACTAGAGCTTTCAAAAAATAACAGGAAGAATGAGGACAAAGATTTGTGAAATAAAATGTATTTTATTAGTATGTAAGAAAACATACAAAACGTTTATAAATAATCTTGTAAAAATAAGGAATATATGAGCCATATGACAAGGTAACACAGTGCATCACAGTCCATGAAGAGAGTTTCCAAGGGCAATCATAGCCCCATTGGAGACACATGGCAAGGTAACACAGTGCATCACAGTCCATGAAGAGAGTTGCCAAGGGCCAGCATAGCCCCATTGGAGACACATGGCAAGGTAACACAGTGCATCACAGTCCATGAAGAGAGTTGCCAAGGGCCAGCATAGCCCCATTGGAGACACATGACAAGGTAACACAGTGCATCACAGTCCATGAAGAGAGTTGCCAAGGGCCAGCATAGCCCCATTGGAGACACATGGCAAGGTAACACAGTGCATCACAGTCCATGAAGAGAGTTGCCAAGGGCCAGCATAGCCCCATTGGAGACACATGGCAAGGTAACACAGTGCATCACAGTCCATGAAGAGAGTTGCCAAGGGCCAGCATAGCCCCATTGGAGACACATGACAAGGTAACACAGTGCATCACAGTCCATGAAGAGAGTTGCCAAGGGCCAGCATAGCCCCATTGGAGACACATGACAAGGTAACACAGTGCATCACAGTCCATGAAGAGAGTTGCCAAGGGCCAGCATAGCCCCATTGGAGACACATGACAAGGTAACACAGTGCATCACAGTCCATGAAGAGAGTTGCCAAGGGCCAGCATAGCCCCATTGGAGACACATGGCAAGGTAACACAGTGCATCACAGTCCATGAAGAGAGTTGCCAAGGGCCAGCATAGCCCCATTGGAGACACATGACAAGGTAAAAGAGTGCAACAGGCACAACAATAAACTGATAAAAAGGCCAAATGGCAACAATATAAATACAAATTCAACATGTGGACGGAGGATTATTATCTGCCACCATGGAGCATATCCAGATCCTCCACTTACTGGTCATCCTCTTCATTGTCCTGTGCATGTCCAGCTCCAGATTCAGGCCTTGAACGTAATTGCATAATTTCACGCAGAGTCAAGTCCTGAACCCGGAGCTGGGCCTGCATGGTGTCGTTCATCCCTCTCAGGACAGCTGCGTTCCTCAACACGGCCTGCTCTACTCTTGCTATCCCTTCTAACATGAGCCATGCTGAGTCACAGCCTAAAATAAAATAAAATTAAATATTAAGGATAATTACACAACAGAATAAAAAATATTTATACATACATTGTCATCATAAAGACAAATAATTATTTACCAAAATTAATTTTCATATATTCTTTACACATGAATTAGGTTATTCAGACAGACAGAAATCATTAAAGGCTCATGTTACTCAAACATGTTGTCCCCTTTAATTGGTTTTAGATGATCCACTTATACAGCTTGAGTGTATCAAATGTTGTTAAAGGATTTACATTGTACTTACATCAGCAATTTAAAAAATCAATTTAGACTGTGGTAGGCACACCTATCCTTAAACATTTTGGCATTGAGGACAAGCTGTGTAAACATAGCAACCAGAAGAAATTACATTCCCACTGGGTTAGACAAGAGATAATGTATCCACATTTGTACATAAAATTTTGGATCCAAGTAGTGGTGTTTGGTATATGTAGTGATATCCAATTAAAGGGACACTGAACCTAAATATTTAATGGACTGATTCAGATAGAGCATGACATGACAAATCTTTAGAAATTACACATATTCATTATATGTTTTAATTCTCAAGCTAGATTTTGAATGCAAGAATGTTGCTTTTTATGGAAGCCAATATTTGTTGATGAACTTTGTTTGTGCATGCTGGTTGATGGATACATTCATCCAACAATAAAGAAATGATGGACACATTTATTTTATTGTTTAAACTAATTATAGGAATAAGTTGTTTTCCAAAAAGATATCAAGAGAATGACGAATAATTCATAAGAGTATTCTATTATACATTGGCTTAACATTGCATGCTGGATTTGAATCACAATTTAACCAATTTAACTTCACTGTACCTTTAAGTATCTTATAAAGTGTATTTAGAATGATACTTACAGCTGTGCCTGGGAAGGACAATCTGACACCCAGGACAATGAAGGTTGAAACAGGGGGGAGGGATGGGACTGGCTTGGGGAGGGATGGGAATGGCTTGGGGAGTGGTGAGCTGCCGCTCCAGGGTAGGCCGTACAGCTGGGGAGTGGGGAGTTTGGGTCTGGGCAGCTGTACGGGCCAGAATACGGGGAGAGCGGCGAAGGGGGGTGTATGGGCGTTTTTTGGGAGGGACAGGATATGAAATATGGGAAGGGCTGGCAGTGGTCGGGGCATGGTCATGAGTTTGGTGATGGGAAGGGCTCTGGGTGTGTGCAGGGGTGTGGCCATGGTCAGGGGTGTGTGCATGGGGAGGGGTCTGTGACTGGGCAGGGGCGGAATCCAGATGACCAGAAGTGGTGGATCCATCTGAAAATGTAAAGAAAATATATTAACATCTCATACATCCTGACATCAAATCAACGCATTTCAAATTGATTATGTTTTCAATATACTTCGAAGTGTGTTTGAATCTGTAAACTATTCTGAAATGAGGATATGGTATCTATATAGGCACTCAGATGAATCTCAATGACTGTCTGTACTATTTGAAACTTATTATTGTGTTTTGGCATGGAATATGCATGTGACATAATGATGGCATGAATTATATATTCTTAAAAAAAAATATACAAGCAGATTTTCATGCTGCCTGATATAGAAAGGGGGCAGTAGTGTATTTGAACAGACAAATAATATTCATTTTTAAAGGGAAAAAGCTGTAGACTTTGAATGTCTTCAATAAAATGATTTCCAAAAAAGAAACATGTTGGAAACATGATAGATATATTTCACATACCATCAGACTCCAAGGCAGCCTCTTCCTCCTCCATCCCACATGTGACATCAATCTCTGTAAAACATAACATGTTGTGTACACCTTAAGATCAGATATTATAACATATGTTACTGTTGCTCAAATACGCACATCAATGTTGCATTAAAGATATACACACACAAAGTTATGATTTACATCATTTTGATGGAGCATACAAATGACAATAGATTTGTTATTGTCAATAAATCAGAATTTTAATGTATTGTTTGTCTTAATGTTAAATTCATAAAAGCATAGTACATAGAACATTTAAGATTTATCATGTGTGTATCACTTGATGACTGTTGTCAAAAAATCAAATTGAAAAAAACATATGTTATACATCTTATGAATAACAAATGTGTAGACTAATAAAGTTGAAATTATTAATCGCTCAATAGAAAAAAAAAAAATATAATCAGAAGATAAATTTTTTGATTTTTTATAATGTTATGCTTCATCGGAATCATGATCATAATATTGATTAGCAATACACCTTCAATTACATATAAATGAGTCAATGGACTTACCAGGAGACCGCAAAGGCGGCTCTATGTCACTGCTGGATTCCTGTGGGCTCCCCACACCAACTCTCTCTATGAATGATATAGATATATATTATTAAACACATTTTGGATATCACTAAATCACATCTGTCTAGAATTTTAACATTAATCAACTTTAAAATGTGAAGAATAGAGCAGTCATTACACCAGAAAATGCTTGATTGAATCAAGGGGATTCTGTAAACATATCTGTATTGAACATATGTTTAATGTCAGACTACATTAGACATCAAATTAATCTCAGATGCTGCTATTGCATATCTAAATATACCCAATGATCAATGTTCTTAACCCTTTAAGGACACAGCTTTCACTTAGCTCAATTGTTTTATGACGGAATAATTCCGTCATATGTCCTTAAGAAGTTACAAGAATACACACAAACCACATATTGCGGAACATCTGTTGACAAATCTAAACAAACATGTGTCACATCGACCCATTTTTTCAATGTACAGTAATCTTGTTTAGGACACAACACATATTTATCACAATACATAACAAAATTGATTATTACAAATATGTAATCATGGTGCTGTTAGAGTATGCAGATATCTATAAAGTAACTCCAACAGATAATTAGATTTATATATCAATAGTTTTTAATAAAAAGAATGTAAAGATGAATGAATCTATTTTGTCTTAAAGGGACACTGACATGATTAATTTAAATAATTGATTTCTATGTTCAAACTGTAAAAAATGATTTAACATTGACTCCTATTATAATTAGAATGTTGCTCGATATTAATCATAAAGGCAGATAAGGAATATTGGATTCAATAAATATTGTTTGTTGAAGGTATCCACCAATCATCAATAAAAACCCAGGTTGGTCAACAAAAATATAGATGCACATAAACGTACTTTCTTTATTTTAAAATACATTTAGCAATAGAATATGTCACATATGATGATAGTATTATATTTTATGTTTATTAATATTGCATACTGTATGTGAAAGACAATATTAATAATTGTAGCTCAGTATCCCTTTAATCTAAAATTAAATAGATTCCACAATGTTGTTGTTTGTTAATGAATTATCTACTCCATATGTTGATGTCATGAATGGTATTGAGCATGCAATTAAAATATAATATGTTATTTAAGGATATCCGAATAATTATTTAATTTTCATCTATTAAATAGACATTACATATAAATATTGAACAATGTGTATTTAGTATGTAATGTTCAGTCCATGTTTCGAAGACAAATGTCAATTAAAAAGAGACATACCATACTGTGACAAGCCCTGGCTTGAGGATCCAGCAGCCACATCCATATCTGTAATATATTAAATGAGGATTGCATATCATTAATACTAATCATGCCATGTTTAAAATATTTACATTAATAACAAATCAATACAAAGATATTAATCCTTTGGTAGTCCCATGAGTTAATATTTTCCGCAATTAAATTAATGATAAATATATCCTGGACTCTTATTTTCAATCAGTTGTGTTGTTTACTGTATCTTTAAGAATATCTGCTTGTTATTACATAATCATCAATTGATGGCCATATGTTATAATTTATTTGTATTATTCGTTTTTTATTAGCTATAATATTTAAAATAAGAATACTGTATTCTTCACTAATCTAGGAATTTCCATTTAATTTATAACAACATGTATAAAGCAATGCCACTTTCCGCAAACCCATGTTAACGTGGATGAGAAATGCCATTTTCGCGATCATTGCGCAATGATTCCAAGCGGAATTACGCATCCGTCATTTGAACAACATGTATAAAGCAATGCCACTTTCCGCAAACCCATGTTAACGTGGATGCGAAATTACATTTCCGCTCTGTGACGCATATTCTGTAGAGCGCAAGAAACATCATTCCTATTTCATGTGTCAATAATCTAAAATCAGATATCTAAACATCATATGTAGTGTATGTTGTGAGATCTGTATAGGTTTAGTATCTGACTAAATACAAATATTTGATTTTTAAAATAAAAAATATTATATGAAGTTGGATAATTACCTGGTTCAGATTCTCTATCGGCTCCTCCCAGGCCACCGGACGGAGAAGCATCTGCCCTGTCCCCCGCGTCAGGACTTTCAGATCCCGCAGCTGGGAGGGAAGAAGAGGAGGCCGAGGATGGCGAGGATCTAAATCTTTTGGGGACCCGGAGATTGAGGAGCTCGCATAAAGTCACCTCATAAGGGAGTAGGTACAGTTTCCGCGGGGCCTTTCTTTGGCCCCCTCTCTTACGGGCTTGTACCCAGTCCCTTATGAGGTTGACTTTTTTGGATAACCGCAACCTCATATCTCCGAATCTCCTCATGATCTGATCCTGGGTCCTCTGGACGTCACACACCAATCTAACCGCATTGGTGATAGACTCCCAGAGGGCCTTCTTAACAGGCGCATCTGTCGAGCTCCTCTTGTTCCCAAACAGCTGGGGATAAAAGTCCTTGACGGCGTGGACCAGTGCAGCGCTCTCCTCCTTGGTGAACCTGGGAACTGACATGCCTGCTGGGTTTTGCAAAAAATATATTATAATATATACTGCCTGCAGGCATTAGAGAACTGACAAAGATGGCAACGTGTAATGGACTTTTATATGGTGAAGTAAACATGAGATGCACCATGGGACAATTTATCTGTACATCTGATTGGATAAAAGTTTGAAATATTGTTATAATGTCTGTGAGACCATCCTGACTCAAGTTGTGTTTGTGTGATGAACTCTGATTGGCCGTTCCTTAATGTTTCATATCTTAGTAACATCCTTACACATACCGCTTGGTGGTGCTGTAACTTCATTTTTCATGTAGACTTATTTGTAACTCATGGGCCTGTCATGCGGATATGTGTGACGCAGATTTAATATCCGTGATCCGTGAAATATTAATGATTAAATACTCTTTAAAATCTAATACTGTCACATTATTAATGTTGTAGACATTTCTCGGTTTAATAACGGTCTGTTTCTTTAATACAAATACACATTTCATATTGTATGTCTTTATTGTTCTTTAAATAAATTTATTGTGAAGTATTGACATTGCTCTATTAAATGTATTTATAATGCACATTGATTAGAGTCTAATGTCACGCAATAGCACACAATGTTTAAATATGCTAATCTGGTGTTTGAAGATGCGTTTCCCACGCAATATTTATTAATGTTAAAATTCCGGTTAGAATGTCAGTAACTTGGATAATCTGTTTATAAATGTTAAACTACAGATTTGTTATTCTCAAATAAACCTCTAGCTTGTATTTGTCTGAAGTGCTCATATATGTTATTGTGCAATGGCGTCTTTAGTTTTAAAGAGACATTACAAACAATTGTATCAAATGATCTGTAGAGATAGAAGATTGTTTAGACTTTAAAATGTAAATCATTTTCTCTTAGTATTTATATATCCTCAACAGAAGAAATTTAAATGCACATGGTTGAGACAATCACATAAGGCATCTCTGTGCATCCACCAATCTTCATCTACTGAGCCTATCTCGATATGCTTTTCAAGCAAAGTATGTCAAGATAGGAAGAGAAGTAAATACACTATTTAAATCTCTTAAAGGGACACTGTCCAAACAAATTTACCATTGGTGATTGAGCATGAAATGTTAATCAACTTTATTATTTAATCCGATTATCAAATGTTAACAGTTATCTTGTTATGTTTCTTTGCAAATCAATAATGATATTTTATATTACGGACAATTGTTTAATAAAAACCTGGGTTGTCCTTGACGATTGTTGCATCAATTATTCCAAACAATCAAGTTCTGTCCAGAGTACTGAAGCAAATAAATTAGCTATTTACTGCCTTATTTTTAAAGTAATGATAGCAACATCACAATGAGCATTCATAATATGAGACAAGTTTTAAAGTTGATTAAAATAGAATACTCATTCAGAATGTATAAATCATTCATTTTTTAACTGTCTACCTTTAAGTATATTTTGAGTTCATGTCCCTTTAAATAAACATTTCACAATAATGCTTAATATATCATAAACCTAGGCACCTTCCTTTTGCTAAATGAGTCTAACATATGAGTAAAGCAAATTTAGATTAACTTCTAGATTGTTTTACACACTGACTGAAATATATTTATTAAATGAGGTCTTTTTTAGCCTTCAGCGTAGAGGGACATTAAGCTATATGTTATGTATGCATTTTGTATAATAATCTTATATTTGACCAACTTAATATGTTTTGTTATTCAATCATTATATTGTAATTATATATATTCGTGGATTAAATACATCTCTACATAGGCTATTTTGATGCTGATTGTTGTTTGCATATAGATGCCTTATATCATTGACTAAGATATGTGCATTTATTTTTATTTTAACAAGTATATTTAAAGACTGAATGTAATTCTATAGTACATTCTAAATATGTTTAAATTCTTGTATGATATTTGTAACAATCTATACAAAATATACATTTTGAATGACCCCTTTAAGGACCCAAACATATTGTATTTTGATTTAACATTGACAAAATAAACTAAAGGGGAAATTACATTCTATATAGATATTTGATGTCTAACCCAAGAGGTAAGATTGTAATAAATACATAATATTACTAAGTATAGTTAAATGACTCCACTAGAAAATTACATAGATTAACCTGGCATCCAATAACTAATTTGTTAAAAATATCAAGTTAAATGACCTACCATTTATAAATGTAATAATTGTAAAATATTTTCTAATAATGTTTTGAGATACCTAAGGAAGATACATGATCTTATACAATTCTTTTTACATTCAACAACACTGTCACTTTCATGTAATTGAACCACTTCACCTTATTAAATGTTAAAACAATCATAATATTACTACATATCCTAAATATTTTTAATATATACTTTTTCTATATAAAAGCATTGAAGAATCTGACTCCCCAATTAATGTTAAAAGATATATTTTAATATTCTCGTAAGATTTTTATTTTCTACTATTAATGCATTATTTTCTCTTATGCATGTGCTTGTCAAATAGCCAACTACCAGTCAAGGGAGTCCAAGTTTTATTTACAGATTATATTGATATATATTAGAATCTGTTAAAAATAAACATATATTTAATAGAAAATAATTAAATATTCCAGGAAGTCATCAGATGCCAATCTGAAATGACAAATAATAAAAATGGAACAAAGTTAATACACACGTTGTAAAATATTCATAAAATACATTTAAAATCATATGGTGTCTATGCTCTAACTTTGATCAACATTTTTTAAAGATAATCATTACATTGATTTTAAATTAATTAAATACATACACCATTATATTGTTGATTAAAAATTATATTTAAATATCAAAAATTAAAATTATACATAATAATGTATATCACATGTAAACAATATATGTATGATGAACCTAAATGTAATATTTCATGTCCATTCAAATACCTCTATATCAACTATAATATGTATTCCTTTTTCTGATTGTGATCCCTAAATATCTCATTAAGAACTAAATATGACTAATGTATGTAAGCTACTAATATTCTACAGTCTTCACTAGCATGCATTGGTACACCAACCTGGACAATGCATGGTCTTTGAAAGTCAATTCAGGGGTAAACAGTTGATCTTCAATAGGTGTCTTATTCATCAGTTCATTAAATAGAGGACTGGGAAATCCCATCTAAAAAAGTACAATCATCTAAGTGTCTGATTGTGATCCCTAAATATCTCATTAAGAACTAAATATGACTAATGTATGTAAGCTACTAATATTCTACAGTCTTCACTAGCATGCATTGGTACACCAACCTGGACAATGCATGGTCTTTGAAAGTCAATTCAGGGGTAAACAGTTGATCTTCAATAGGTGTCTTATTCATCAGTTCATTAAATAGAGGACTGGGAAATCCCATCTAAAAAGTACAATCATCTAAGTGTCTGATTGTGATCCCTAAATATCTCATTAAGAACTAAATATGACTAATGTATGTAAGCTACTAATATTCTACAGTCTTCACTAGCATGCATTGGTACACCAACCTGGACAATGCATGGTCTTTGAAAGTCAATTCAGGGGTAAACAGTTGATCTTCAATAGGTGTATTATTCATCAGTTCATTAAATAGAGGACTGGGAAATACCATCTACAAAATAGAAAATCATCTAAGTGTCTCCAATAGGATGTCTCCACAGCCTTATTCTATCAAATAGTTTGCACTTACCATGTGAACATGTATTTGTATGGTTTTCAAGGTCAGCAGAATTGAAATATAATGCCAGACATGATCCCATTGGTATACTTCAATTTCAATCTTGGCTTTTTCCCCACTGTCAGTCTTGGAAATCTTCACTGTCAGGCTTCAAATTGTTCCCTTTCAGTCTTTAGATTAAGTCATCTCCCTAATGTAAGAAATTATATATAAAGATTTCATACAAGTGTATGAATCAGTTCTGTACCCCTCTCCCACCCCCCATTTCATAATAAATATCTATCACTAGCTTACTAAGCCTGTGTATGAACCTGTGTTATTTTCTATCAAGTGTGAAGATGAGTCATATTGAGCAGAACAAACCTCTGTGTGACATTGAACCATAGTCATTCTAGAGTATCCCTTTGTGATTATGTACATTTTAAGTAATGTGTAAACAAAATTATATTTTTTAAAATGTATGCCATATGATGTATTTGTGTACAAATCATGCCAGCAACAGTCCATACATTTCTACTTACCATCTGATGTCCTCTTTAAAAACCAGGTGGCAAAGACTCGCTATAGGACCCAATGCCCAGAGCATCACCTATATTATGAAAAATAAAGATTATTCTAACATTTGATCAATACTAACATGTTTGCACAATTCTCTACTTGTCATTTCCATAGAGTTCACATCTATTGAAAATACTCCAGTGTAACTTCTATTCTTTACCGTCTAAAGTGGCGGTTGATGACGTCTGCTCTGACATCAAGTCCCTCGTCCTGGAATTCCCCCTCTAGAACAGGATCATCCTCCTCATCTCTGAGGAGGTCTCTGTCCACCGGGACGGCCTGCAGCATCCCAGCCCGCTGTGCAATATTATGCAGGACGCTACAGGCTACAACGATCTTAGCCACCTTCTTTGGGTTGTACTGGAGTGCTCCTCCAGAACGGTCCAGGCACCTGAATCTCATCTTCAGGAGCCCGAACATCCTTTCAACCACCGCCCTGGTTCTCTTATGAGCCCTATTGTAGCGCTCCTCAGACACATCAGTTGGGCTACGCAAGGGGGTAATGAGCCAAGGCCGGCTCATGTACCCAGAATCACCTATAAATTTAGAACAGAACATAATTCAAACAGAATACTTAAACTAGTATATTGTTGTAGAAATATATTTTTTTAAAAACATAATCCATATTAAAAGTTGTCAGAAACATAAAAAAAATAAAATAAATTTATATATAATTCTGTATCTTGCCATTTCATCTAAGACATGCTACATATGCGTATTTCTCCTAAAACAAACCTTGTGTAAAATGCTAACTACATGGTTACATTGCATTCTCTATCTGAACACTTAAGGTAAGACATGCTACATATCTGCATTTCAATAAAACTAGACATTAGCGGAAAAAGACAATGACAGGGTTAAATTGCATGAGATAATATCTTGCCATTTCATCTAAGACATGCTACATATGCGTATTTCTCCTAAAACAAACCTTGTGTAAAATGCTAACTACATGGTTACATTGCATTCTCTATATGAACACTTAAGGTAAGACATGCTACATATCTGCATTTCAATAAAACTAGACATTAGCGGAAAAAGACAATGACAGGGTTAAATTGCATGAGATAATATCTTGCCATTTCATCTAAGACATGCTACATATGCGTATTTCTCCTAAAACAAACCTTGTGTAAAATGCTAACTACATGGTTACATTGCATTCTCTATCTGAACACTTAAGGTAAGACATGCTACATATCTGCTTTTCAATAAAACTAGACATTAGTGGAAAAAGACAATGACAGGGTTAAATTGCATGAGATAATATCTTGCCATTTCATCTAAGACATGCTACATATGCGTATTTCTCCTAAACCAAACCTTGTGTAAAATGCTAACTACATGGTTACATTGCATTCTCTATCTGAACACTTAAGGTAAGACATGCTACATATCTGCTTTTCAATAAAACTAGACATTAGCGGAAAAAGACAATGACAGGGTTAAATTGCATGAGATAATATCTTGCCATTTCATCTAAGACATGCTACATATGCGTATTTCTCCTAAACCAAACCTTGTGTAAAATGCTAACTACATGGTTACATTGCATTCTCTATCTGAACACTTAAGGTAAGACATGCTACATATCTGCTTTTCAATAAAACTAGACATTAGCGGAAAAAGACAATGACAGCGTTAAATTGCATGAGATAATATCTTGCCATTTCATCTAAGACATGCTACATATGCGTATTTCTCCTAAAACAAACCTTGTGTAAAATGCTAACTACATGGTTACATTGCATTCTCTATCTGAACACTTAAGGTAAGACATGCTACATATCTGCTTTTCAATAAAACTAGACATTAGCGTCGGTAAATAAGAAATGGTTAAATTTAATCCTATAGCTGAACATGACGCTAACAGTTAAAAAATACAGGGGCAATTGTCAAAATAATTAACCATGTTGAGCACAAATACTCACCAACGAGATAACCAGGGGGCATTTGTCTTTCCTCAAACTGTCTCCACAGGGACGACAGAGAGAGGATGCGGGCATCATGACAAGCCCCTCCAAAATTCGCATACACATGCATAATCCTCATCCGTGCGTCACAAACATACTGCACGTTGAGGCTATGAAAATGTTTGCGATTTCTGAAGGGCAAGTCATCAATTGGAGCACGCAGCGCAATGTGGGTACAATCAATGGCTCCCAAGACATTGGGCAATTGAGCAATATCAAAGAATTCCCGCTTCAGGCGCCTCCAATCACCATCATTCTGTGGGAATCCTATGTATTGCTTACTGATACGTACCATGGCGTCCAGAAAGTTATCAAACACCACAGAGAATGTACCTTGAGCCAGGCCATGCATGTACAGTTCTCCGGATTGAAAACTCCCGGAGGCCAGGACGTATAGACAGCTTAGCATCTTACTCATGGGGGGAACAGCAGTCCTTATTTGTATACGTGGCTCCAAATGAGGTTTAAGAAGATCGTAAAGGCCAATGAGCTGTTCGCGATCGAGCCGATACTTATCAAAAACCTCAAAGTCGCTCATGTTTTCCAAGGTGGGTCTCACCCTGTAGACACGAGGACCTCGAACCAGACGACCCCTTCGTCTCGGTCTGAGCCGCCGAGGCTGCCTGATTCGACCAACAGCTAGTTCGCCAATAGCACCACCAGCAGCGTCTACCATGTCATCGTCATCCATCTTTCAAAACAGCGTAACAAGGTAAGCACTTGATCTGATGTGGATCACAAGTGATGCATTGGCCATGTTGTTTGGGGGATTTATAGTACAATTAGTCCAATGGTAGTGAGTTTGTAATGATTGCTGATTGTATTCACCTGTTGGTATGTGAGCGGCGCGAATGCTTTCACAGTGGGCGTTTTTTTGTTGTTTGCTGAAATGTTGTTTTCCCCCAATGAATCTCAATGTGAAAGTGTCAAATATCACACATACAGTGCATGTTTGTAATGTTTGCTCATATGCGTAATCAATATTTGTTAAACGCGATCTTATAGTAACAAGCACACGTCCACGCTAACATGAATGAAAGTGCATAGTTGTGTATAATGTGCATCGAATGTGATCGATCAATGTTGCTGCAATATTGTTTGTAAACGATAAAGTAGCATCTGCCATCTGTAGTATTGTATCTATACGTGATTAGCTAGATGTCAATATTGTACGCGTCCCTTTCAAATCGCAATAAGAATTCAGAACTTCCCGTCTGCCATCTGTAGTATTGTGTATATAAGTGATTGCCGAGCTGTCAATATTGTACGTGTCCCTTTAAAATCGCAATAATAATTCCGAACTTCCGGCTGTCATCTGTAGTATTGTATATATAAGTGATTGCCGAGATGTCAATATTGTATGCGTCCCTTTCAAATCGCAATAAGAATTCAGAACTTCCCGTCTGTCATCTGTAGTATTGTATATATAAGTGATTGCCGAGCTGTCAATATTGTATGCGTCCCTTTCAAATCGCACTAATACTGAATAACTTCCGGCTGTCATCTGTAGTATTGTATATATAAGTGATTTCCGAGCAGTCAATATTGTATGCGTCCCTTTCAAATCGCACTAATACTGAATAACTTCCGGCTGTCATCTGTAGTATTGTATATATAAGTGATTTCCGAGCAGTCAATATTGTATGCGTCCCTTTCAAATCGCACTAATACTGAATAACTTCCGGCTGTCATCTGTAGTATTGTATATATAAGTGATTTCCGAGCAGTCAATATTGTACGCGTCCCTTTCAAATCGCAATAAGAATTCAGAACTTCCCGTCTGCCATCTGTAGTATTGTGTATATAAGTGATTGCCGAGCTGTCAATATTGTATGCGTCCCATTCAAATGGCACTAATACTGAATAACTTCCGGCTGTCATCTGTAGGATTGTATATATAAGTGATTGCCGAGATGTCAATATTGTATGCGTCCCTTTCAAATCGCAATAAGAATTCAGAACTTCCCGTCTGTCATCTGTAGTATTGTATATATAAGTGATTGCCGAGCTGTCAATATTGTACGTGTCCCTTTAAAATCGCAATAATAATTCCGAACTTCCCGTCTGCCATCTGTAGTATTGTATATATAAGTGATTGCCGAGCTGTCAATATTGTATGCGTCCCTTTCAAATGACACTAATACTGAAGCACTTCCGGCTGTCATCTGTAGTATTATATATATAAGTGATTTTATATCTGACAATATTGTATGCGTCCCATAAAAATTGCACGAATACTGAATAACTTCCGGCTGTCATCTGTAGTATTGTATATATAATTGATTTGCGATCTGACAATATTTCTTAATTGTCCCATTGAAATCTCCATAATAATGTTGTTCAAAAGTGTGGTTTACGTATATGTTGTATTGTAGTATTGAGTGTTAAAGTTCCTAAAGGGGCGGTACAGTGGTGAATCTGTGATGTGTATGGTTGAATCTTCTAATGACGTCATGATATTATTAACCTGCCTATGTAGTTGTGAAATCCTCATTGTGTTGTTGTATTGTGCTACATTGTTATTGTGTGCTGAATAAAATCTAAATGTGTGCTTTGTGGTTGCGTGATGGGTGATGCGTGTTATGTACATGTACGTATATATTGTGATTGTGTCCCACATATGCTGACTTCTATATAGCGGTGTGGCATTGTTGTTCCTTCCCATAAAGTGACATCTGTAATCTGGTGTAATGATGTTCGTGTTGTACGTAATTCCTAATGGTTTCTGGTGATGGAATCATGATGTTACAAGTACAGTCAAATCCATATGTTGTGTTTTGTGATTCCTGTAGAGAATGTAATGTGTTTGTCCCCCATCATTTGAATGCACATGTATGAGTGAATGTTAAAAGTAATATATGTGCATCCATGAGTGATTATGTGTTAAGCCTATGTAGATATGCAGTTGCTGCAAGCATATGAGTTGAATAACTGAAATGCAATAATAAAGGTAAATGAGAGATGTTTCCCATTGTGTAGTGTTTGGGAATCCGGAAATGTGTATTGAATTTTATTTTAATTGTAAATGTAATTTTATTGAAATAATAATGTGTTACTAGTGATGTGGATTTGTAGTTGATGTAATCTAAAAGTGTGAAAAATATTTATGGTGTGGTGAATATTTAATAATTAAAAACCATAAGTCCACCATAGGGAAATAGTCATTTCTTTATCTATTTATCATAGCTGGGTCTAACGCATGAAATCATGTCTTTTCTAGCGCTGGTATTTGGAGTTTTTCAGTCTACGCTATTTGCGTGCGTTAGGGAAATGAGGGTTTCGCGTGCACGAGCACGTCTTCCCAATAGAAGTCAATGGAGGCTCAAAAGATTTCTAATTTTTTTTTCTAAGACTGGTTTTCCTCGTAAAGTGAGTGACGTCATGATCTTGTGTGAAAAAGTCGCTAAATCGTGTTCTTTTTGTAATAAATAAATATTTTGTGTATGTCATGTGGTGTATATTGTTTGTATGCATCGATGAGTGTATGTTTGTGATAATGTTATTCGTTAGATGTAGGTATATGAGGGTCTTTTCCCGTATGTCCATGTAAGTCAATGGGAAAATGGATTTGTGTGGATTTTTTTCAAACACCAGAGATCTCGCAACTTTAATCCTTTGTATTTTAACGAAAAAAAATAAAATATGAAAAATAAAGATAGTGTCGTGTTTGTATGAGTGTAAGTGTACTTTGTGTAATATTTGTTTTGTGATTCGTGGATGTTTTTTTTGTCGGTATATGTTTACTACTGGGTCTGAGGTGGCGGTAGAAAGGTGAGCGTTAGGTGTATTTTGAGTGGCGGTAAATAAACTCTAAATACCGGAGTGCGTAAGAAACCCGCGTTAGGAGCCTCTAACGCTGGTTTTGACGGCTACCGCCGAACTCTAAATCTAGGCCTTATAGGGTTTAGCACTGTAGGTCTTTTTTTAAAGCACACTCCATTGAAATCTATAGGGAGAAAAAGGTCACAATATCTGGAGCGCACATCGTGTTTCACTCGCACGCTAACTGTTTACTTTCAACTGGTAACCCGCCCGTGTTAAAAGTTTAATTTGAGTGCATTTAGCACACAAGTGAAAAAAATCCAATAGCGCTTCATTTGTAATCTGGAACAGAATGTTAAATAAAAAACAACTTTCCTATCCCCTGCATTATTTTAACACTTGTTTCTAAAGTTTTAGTGCAAGCTACTGTAGCACCAATTAAGCACTTCATTCTCAGTTAACGCTTAAAAGTGCTATCTGTTTTATCTAAACGAAAATGTTTCATAATGCAGTACACTGCTTTGTTTTGTCTTTTGAAAATTAGATTTTCCTATACTGAACAAGCAACTTTTTCTCTCGTCCTTCAGCACCTCTGCTTCACAGTCAAACAAAAATATACTTTATATTTATATGTTACCCATATGAAGGGAGTGTGGTATATAGCAGCAAAGCCCACATAAGAGCCTGGCCCACAGGAGAGAGGCAGTCCAGTGATGCACAAAAAGTGTCCCATTGACTTGTGATCACTGTGGCCACAGTGATCACAGGTCAAAAATGACCTTCTGTCACAGTGAACACAATCACATACAGTGATAAAAAATTGTTTTTATATATTTTTAATAAAGTTTTAATAAGGTTTATTTTTTTATAATTTTATTTTTAATAAAATGTTTTTTGTGTGTGTTTTTACCCCTAAATTCTACAGATATTTACTTTTGTGTAGCAGTTTTGAATTGGGTGATCCATATTTAGCTTACAGTCCAAGCATAACAAATATTTGCGTTAAACCAATAATTCCATCTTTGTAGTATTTGGCCTATATTTGCTATAAATTGTAAATATAGACATATGGGGGTTGAATGCCCCTTTTTCCACACGAGCCTTCATGTTCGCCAGAAACAAAAGTTATGAAGCAGCGGTCTAAAGACTGTTGCTTCATAACGTGTCTGCTTGCTCTGAGGCTGCGGTCAGAAATCAACCCAATTGAATACGATCGGGTTGATTGACATCCCCTGCCAGTTCACCAGAACTGCTTGTGCATTGATAAATGCTGACAACTTATTCTGTCAGCATTTATCGATGTGAGGCGGACATGGTACGCTTCATCATATTTTGTTCGCTCGCACTATGATAAATTGGCTCCACAGGGTGTTCATAAAATTAGAACAACATAATGAATCTATCTGGCTGTGTTGTGCTTTAGCTACACTAGTTTTGTACAAATAACTTTAAAGAAAACCGCTGGGCATACATGCAAACAAGAGAAATCTCAATGTACTTTTTTCCTAATAAAACATTTTGGGCCAGATTACGAGTGGAGCACTAATTAACTCTCCCACCCGAGCGTTAATTGCACAAGAAGTAAGCTTTATGGGCTCATTAGGTTGTGCTTGTATGCTCATAGCTGAAAGTAAACTGTTGTTGCTCACGCATTAACCCGACAAGCGCAAAAAGACGAAGTTAGAATATCGTGTGCACGTTCACATATTCCCCCATATAAGTCAATAGAAAAAAAAAACACCCCACTGTCGCACAAAACTAATTGCATATTCTCATGTGCGCTAACCAGATATGAAAATATGAATATTTCACATTCCAATGTTCTTCACAACAGAATATGTTCCATTTATTCAGAAATAAAAAATTAGACATATATCTGATGGGTTTTTTGTACAATATACAGTATATTTGCACACACATATATATACATATATATATATATATATATATATATATATATATATATATATATATATATATATATATATGAATAGCTATTTAATGTCAAATATTTACAGTTAATTCAGAGTTAAAACCTTTATAAAAAAATGAATATTGCATAAACATGACGTTTCATGTTTTCATATACTTAACTGCAAAGGGCTCCAATGCACTTATATATGTGTCAATATATGTGTAGATATGTATTTATGTGTTTATATGTGTATATTTGTCTGTAAATACATATAAACATATCAATACATAAATACATAAGTACACATATATAGACACACATACACACACACACACACACACATATATAATATAATATATAATATTATAATAATATAATATATAACATATAATATTTTTTTATTTTGGTATTTCCAAAGTAAATGTTCACCACTGCTTGAAAATCACTTACATACACACATTCACAGCCACACACAAACATATAAACAAACACACACATTGTCACAGACACATACACACAAAGAGCTATACACAAACATGTGGTCATGCATGCGCACACACACAAACATATACACATATCTATCTATTGTTGCAGTATGCATAAAACCCTCCAAAGACACCTCCTTGAAACAATACTTCCGTGTTACCGCTATACCCCTAGAATGTAAGTTCCTTGGGCAAAATCTCCCATTTTATACATGGATGGATGGATGGATAGATAGATACTTCTAAAATAACTGCAAGCTTCTTAAAAATATAGACACAAAAAATGTGCTGCCCCCTCCATTCTGCTGCCCTAGGCAAGTGCCTTGTTTGCCTAGGCCAAAATACACCCCTGATGTCTATGTTAAAGCCCTTTGCCTGACTTTTTTTCTAACACCTGAGACCTCATATATTTGAACCCTTATAACTTTTGTGTGCAATATTTGTTTTGAATAATTTTTATTAGATAGTGTTATTATTATACTTTGTGATGTATTTTTGATGTGTTTTGATCAACTTTTTTGTTTTGCAAAACATTTAACCAGAGCTCTGAAGTTGCGGTAATCATTCTAGCGGTAAGCCCAACATGCTCATAGCCCTGTAATAAACGCCTTACCGCTCATGCGCTCAACTCATCATCTTGCCCTATATAAATAAATAAATGTTTGCTTTTTTTTGCCATTTTTCTATTATATAGGGTATCACTAGAAAGGCCTGTGTGTAAAACCTACTAAACCTATAGTGAGCAAAAATGCCAAAACTGCTCGTGTCATTTAAGCATGGAAACTATGAAAAATACAGGTCCTTAAGAGGTTAAGAGTAAGGGGCTGATTTATCATGTGTCTGGCGGATATGATCCACTGTAGCGATCATGTCCACCAGACATCGATAAATACTGACAACATACGCTGTCGGCATTTATCATTGCACAAGCAGTTCGGATTGCTGTTCACCGCCTCAGAGGAGGCGTACAAGTTAAGGAGCAGTGGTCTTAAGACAGATGCTTCTTAACTCCTGTTTCTGACGAGTCTGAAGGAAACAGATGTATTTGGCCCCATTCGGGCCATGATAAATCGACCCATAAGAATCTTTTAATGCATTATCCTTCCGCTGATTATACTAAAATTCCTCATTCAGTCACATTTCACAATTAATTTGCATGCTGACTATGTCCATATAATTGTGTCTTTGTTTCACACTTTAACAGCTATTTTAACCCCTTAATGACAACTGACGTACCAGGTACGTCATGCATTAACTTACAGTTAATGACAATAGACGTACCTGGTACGTCAGTTGTCTAAGAGAGTGCTGGAAGCGATCGCAATCGCTTCCAGCAGCTCTCAGGGTATTGCAGTGATGCCTCCATATGGAGGCATCCTGCAATACCCTTTCAGAAGACTCCGATGCAGAGAGAGCCACTCTGTGGCCCTCTCTGCACCGGTAGCGATGGTGCCGGTTCGTTGGTGGGTGGGAGCGCAACAGGGAGGCGGGTGGGCGGCCCATCGCTACCCGGCATCCGGCTCCTGTAAGTGCAATGTGCACGCCGGGTGCCGGGAGCGTGCGGGGGCACGCATGCGCGTGCGCGATTAGCTACCCACACTGACACCAATGAGGAGGGAAGAGGGGGGAAAAAATAAATATATGAGGATCTGGGAGGGGGAGGGGGTTGGGGTATTGTGGGGGGCTGCTACACTACAGAAAAATTTAAACTGGCAATAAAAGATAAAAAAAAACACTTTTTTGGGGGGCAAATTGGGTACTGGCAGACAGCTGCCAGTACCCAAGATGGCGGCTATTAGGTAGGGGAGAGGGTTAGAGAGCTGGGGGGGGGGATCATGGAGGTTGGGGCTAAGGCAGGAGTCCATCACAGCTAAAACATTTTATTTTTTTTTATTAAAAAAAAGAAAAACTCCTTTTATTTAGTACTGGCAGACTTTCTGCCAGTACTTAAGATGGCGGGGACAATTGTGGGGTGGGGGAGGGAAGAGAACTGTTTGGGAGGGATCAGGGGGTGGGATGTGTCAGGTGGGAGGCTGATCTCTACCCTAAAGCTAAAATTAACCCTGCAAGCTCCCTACAAGCTACCTAATTTAACCCCTTAACTGCTGGGCATAATTTACGTGTGGTGCGCAGCAGCATTTAGCGGCCTTCTACTTACCAAAAAGCAACCCCAAAGCCATATAAGTCTGCTATTTCTGAACAAAGGGGATCCCAAAGAAGCATTTACAACCATTTGTGCCTTAATTGCAGAAGCTGTTTGTAAATAATTTCAGTGGGAAACCTAAAGTTTGTGACAAAATTTGTGAAAAAGTGAACTTTTTTTTTTATTTGATGACATTTGGCGGTGAAATGGTGGCATGAAATATACCAAAATGGGCCTCAATACTTTGGGTTGTCTTCTAAAAAAAAAAATATACATGTCAAGGGATATTCAGGTATTCCTGACAGATATCAGGGTTCCAATGTAACTAGCGCTAATTTTGAAAAAAAGTTGTTTGGAAATAGCAAAGTGCTACTTGTATTTATGGCCCTATAACTTGCAAAAAAAGTAAAGAACATGTAAACATTGGGTATTTCTAAACTCAGGACAAAATTTAGAAACTATTTAGCATAGGTGTTTTTTGGTGATTGTAGATGTGTAACAGATTTTGGGGGTCAAAGTTAGAAAAAGTGTGTTTTTTTCAATTTTTTCCTCATATTTTATATTTTTTTTATAGGAAATTATAAGATATGATGAAAATAATGGTATCCTTAGAAAGTCCATTTAATGGCGAGAAAAACGGTATATAATATGTGTGGGTACAGTAAATGAGTAAGAGGGAAATTACAGCTAAACACAAACACTGCAGAAATGTAAAAATAGCCATTGTCATTAAGGGTAAGAAAATTGAAAAATGGTCCGGTCATTAAGGGGTTAATTACCTCATTATCATAAAATCTATTATTATAAAGTAACATTTGATTTGTAATTTTCTCTGGCTTAAATTGAATTCAATAGTATGGATATTTTACAAGTCAGTTGAGAGTTTGTGGAGAGTATAATATTACTCTGAAAGAAAAGCAAATTTTCATTAAACAGCTCTCAGAAGGTATTTTCTTATACAACATATATATGATTTTACATGAATCTTAAATACATACTATTTAAAAACTGTCAAGAGATCTCATTTAAATAAATTGATGTTGCCACTAATATGCAAAGGATTCACTAATTTTGCTTTGTATATTAATGAGGGAGACGTAAGCATCAGATGAACTGGGATCCTAGATAGATAGATAGATAGATAGATAGATAGATAGATAGATAGATAGATAGATAGATAGATAGATAGATAGATAGATAGATAGATAGATAGATAGACTGATGATAGATAGATAGATGGATGTATAGATTAGATAGATAGATAGATAGATAGATAGATAGATAGATGATAGATAGATAGATATATAGATAGTAGATATATGATTAATATATAGATATATAGATAGATAGATGATGGATGTATAGATCATAATTAGATAAATAGATAGATAGATAGATAGATAGATAGATAGATAGATAGATGATAGATAGATAGATCGATAGATAGATAAATGATGGGTGGATGGATAGATGATAGATAGATAGATAGATGATAGATCGATAGATGGTTAGATAGATAGATGGTTAGATAGATAGATAGATAGATAGATAGATAGATAGATAGATAGATGGATAGATAAAACAAAAAAACAATATAAATATTAGACAAATATGTTAGTATGACTCATTTGCTAGCACTGAAAGCTAACCTTTTCTTGTATTTGGCAAACAATTTGAAAAATAAATGTTTAAAATAATATATGATTTTTATTTTCCTTTCAGACAGAACCTGGTAATTTTTCTTGTTCTGGCATTCATCCATATCCTCTACTAGGTCTTTGTTCATCTAAGCTCTTAGCCAAAATTTATTCATCAAAGATTTATCCCTGATTCTGGGAAAAAATATTATAAATATTCCCACACACACAGCTTCAGATTTATGAATATATATATATATACTATATATATATATATATATATATATATATATATATATATATATATATATATATATATATATATATATATATATATATATATATATATATATATACACTATATATTCAATTTTGTTCCTAAAATGATCCTGTGCACTTTATGAAAAAAGTTATTTGTTGTATTTAAATCTAGGTAAATACTATTTCTAATCATATATCCCTGTTTTGCATAAAATGAAAATTCCCAAATAGAAGTAAAGCTATAGTTCATAAACTCTGTTTACCCTCATTTCTCATTTTTATTGTATGCCCTTACTGTGCAACATTAAATAGTACTTATATATAGTTTTACTAAAGGTTAGATCTATCGGACTGCAAGAAACTGAATACATAGTATACCACTGCCTACCCCATCCAACTGCTAATAAAACTCAGTCAACAATGTAAAACGGCCACAGTTTTTATTGATTAGCAATAATAAACAGTTTTATTAGCACCTACAATATAATGTTTAATCCTACACAGTCTCTATGCATGTTTTAATGAATGTTGTGAGTCTACATAACATTGACCAGTTAAAACATTGCAATCACAATTTCAGGTGACAATACAATACTTACTATGACAATATCCCATTAGAGATGTTAATTTTCTGAGGACCACAAAATTCCATTTTATATGATATTAAATCTACCCCCACATCCCCTTGTAGAACAGAGTAGTTGTAAAACTGAAGACATAAAGAGGCTGAACTAGAAAAGTCATATCTCATTAATAAATATTGAGGTTTGCTCAGTTTATTGGGACATTAAAGTCATTTTTATTAATGCCTCAGAACTTATTCACACCATTACAAAAGATTTGCATGCAAAATAAATAACTATATTTATATTACAAAAATGATTCTAGTAAAGGTATCGCTGATTCAGTGGCATAAGCATTTGCGTGCCCCGTGCACCATCATGAAAAGAGAGTCAGCTGTGGCTTGCATGACACAAACTTTCACTGATATAATAAACACCGTCGCTGAGCAGGTACAAAGTTTGAATGAGAGTCCACAATGCATGAGCCTTGTTTAACATTGTGTGAAAGGGATAAAAAGGTCAACAATGAAATGTGCATAGGCGCATATCAGTGTGAAATACTATAAGCATTTTTGCAATATAATTCAGTTAGCAAAAATTCTTCAAATAAAAATGATTACTGTTTTTCTGCAGCATATGCACATATCCTGTGAGAGCCGTGCAACACCACACCTTCTCAGAGAGCAGTGTATGACACAAATGACATCTTCAGAAGCAATACACACCACAGCCACCTTTTTGAGCATGCATGATGTTTGAATACTGGTGCATAGGCCCTCACAGAATATATGTGTGCATGCCTCTGAAAAACACTAATAACGTTAACTAGAAGCATTTTTGCTAATTGAAGTATATTGCAAAAAACTTATAATTCAAATTGAAATGCACCCATGTACAATTAAATTTTGACCTTTCTATCCTTTTAATTTAAGAGAACTAAATAGTACATTTAGATTCACTGTGATTACTCTTCAGTTTCTCTTGGGTTATTGGGCTGTGATGGAGGGGATTTTTGGGTGTGAGTCTTGTAGCAGTTTAGCATTTTAGTGCTGCAAATGGTGAATGCATTAGTGGATGTGGCATCCTTAAGTGACATGTGATGGGAGTGATGCAGAATGATTATTTGTATGGGTTTATAAAGAACATTGATTAATATGACTAAAGTGTTGTCAGGGTTTCATCCTGACTTCAATAGTTATTTGCTGCTTTTTATCTTGGCTGCCATTTTAGACTTACCTGTCTTTCCTCCCTGCCTGTAGCAGAGTGTGTAATGCTGCTCACTACTTCCAGGCTCCCTCTTATAGCCAAACTGGAAAACATCATCAGAGAGAAACAGGTTGCAGTCCCAGAATGATGATGTCATCACTCCTTATTTAACTGCCTCAGTTCTGTCTGCCATTGCGTTGTCTCTGATCTCTCTGTGAGCTCCTATGTTCCCGATTCTGTGTATAACCTGGCTTGTATGACGTCCCTTCTGGTTCCTGATCCCTGGCTAGTTCCTAACTTCGCTAATTTTCATGTTACTGACCCCTGCTCATCTAACTATTCGCTTTGGTTCCTGACCCGGCTCGTCTGACTATCTGGTCTGGGTTTGACTATTGACTTATCATTTGACTTTTGGACTCGTTATAATTTTTTGATATTTTTTAATAAAGGTGTGTTTAATTTAGAATTTTACGTCTCTGTTTGGTTCCTGCTACCCTGACAGGTGTTAATTGCAGTTTAGCAAAAATAAAAAAAAGCCTATCGAGGAATGAGTTGTAATATTCCTATTGCATTATACTAGATCAGATCCTGTTGCTTTACCCTGGCACAAGTTTCCTTGGTGATCAAAAGCAATTAAGTAAATGAAGGATATCATCTCAATGGTGTAAAATACCACAGGGATATGCATTAGGTTAGGAAATAAATAAAATAAACTCCACTCATGCTTTACACTGCAGTACAGATGAGCAGTCAGGAAGATGTCACGTGAGGTGGTGGGGCAGAGGAGCGGAGAGTCATCTGAAGGCCCAGGTGTGGATGAAGGCAGTAAGTGGGGCTAGGATAGGGAAGTCAATGGTATGGCGGAGCCTAGTGGACCATGAAGGGGAACTGGAGAGAGTTTTATAGGCGTGGGGTTGTTTTTTGGGATCCCAATGGGTGGTGGTACAGGCAGCCTTCCTGTCAGGCTAGGAATTGACTGGGAATCTGGGATAGAGGAGACTGGCCTGTGGGGAACACCTCAGGGGCATATTTTTTTTATTTATTTTTTATTTTACTTCGTATTTGTGCATTATGCAGCATAATTCCTTTTAGTCTGAACGAGGCATGGCCCAGTTTTTAGAATGGAGGGGGTTATAAATTAATGGGCTGTATTGTCACTCATAGACTGTTAGATTTTGCTAAATAACTTATTGCAGTACCTTCAATGCATAGTTATATTAAGGGTGATTATATGATTATAAAATGGATTATGCAAAAAAAATCCCTACCCTTTTCCCTGTTTGTTTTGCCCTATATATTGGGCTTTTGTCCAAGTGGGAGTCTCACCCTGGTGGTTGGGTGCAATGGGAGGTTTTTGAAGGGTGATGTGGGAATTTGAGTGGTGTTTATATGTCTAGATATGATTTATTGGTGCAGTGCCACCATGCAGGGCTTCAGAGGTCCTGGACATGAATTCAGAGGGAAGTGGACTCTTTGCACTTACTGGAGTTATATAGCGACTTCGAAGAGAAGGATCCAGGAGAGGGCGCATCTTTAGAACCTACAGAGATGGGCAGGCTGAGTGACATGGCTGCCTTGGCCCAGTTAATTAATTGCTTTTTCTGTGGGAATGGATGGGGGTTTGGGTGGCTTATGCCTAGAGAGGCGGGAGTGTGAGCATGGGACTAGTGGATGGGACAGAGAAGACATCTTGCAGGAACAGGGGACATGGGGTGGTGCCTCATTGGCTTCTGTTCCTTTTTTTATGCAGGATTAAAAGCTTAGCCAAGGGTGGGGGCCTGGCCAGAGGCAGAGCAACAAGTCAGGAATGAAGAGCAGGAGGGAGTAAGGACAGGTCGGGAGTGGGACCGGTGGTCTCAAACTTGGGCCAGGTTGGAGCATCAGTGAGAGGTCAGGACCAGCGAATTGAGGTCACGTTCCAGGTCAAGGAGGCGATCTCCTTCTTGGAGGGCGGTGAAGACAGAACAGCCAGGAGGCTCAACTACAGCATTGCAGGATGGCAAATCCCGGATGGTCCCTCAGCCCCCTATGATAGTGACTGGACCTGAGGTGGCATTGGCAACTTCAGTTGTGGTGTCTCGAGTGGCAGAAGTGGGGAGTGTGCCTGGTGGAGTGGATGTGAGGCATTTGGCACTTTTTAAAGGACTGAAGGAGCTGGGGGCACAAGTTAAGGGGCAGTAAGCTACAACAGACCACGGGGCGAGGGGGGCTTGTGGGCCTAGTGGGCCGTGAAGGGGAACTGGAGATAATTTTATAGCCGTGGGATTGTTCTTTGGGATCCCAATGGGTGGTGGTGCAGGCAGCCTTCCTGTCAGGCTAAGAATTGACTGGGAATCTGGGATAGAGGAGACTGGCCTGTGGGGAACACCTCAGGGGCATATTTTTTTTAATTTACTTCGTATTTTTACATTATGCAGCATAATTCCTCTTAGTCTGAACGAGTCATGGCCCAGTTTTTGAATGGAGGGGTTATAAACGAATGGGCTGTATTGTCACCCCTAGACTGTTAGATTTTGCTAAATAACTTGTTGCAGTACCTTCAATGCCTAGTTATATTAAGGGTGATAATATGATTATAAAATGGGTTATGCAAAAAAAAATGCCCTCCCTTTTCCCCTGTTTGCTTCTTCCCTATATATTGGGCTTTTGTCCAAGCGGGAGTCCCACCCTGGTGGTTGGGTGGAATGGGAGGTTTTTGAAGGGTGATGTGGGGATTTGAGTGGTGTGCATTTGTCTAGATATGATTTATTTGTGCAGTGCCACCATGCAGGGCTTCAGAGGTCCTGTGCATGAATTCAGAGGGAAGTGGACTCTTTGAACTTACTGGAGTTATATAGCGACTTCGAAGAGGAGGATCCAGGAGAGGGCGCATCTTTAGGACCTGCAGAGATGGGCAGGCTGAGTGACATGGCTGCCTTGGCCCAGTTATTAATTGCTTTTTCTGTGGGAACGGATGGGGGTTTGGGTGGCTTATGCCTAGAGAGGCAGGAGTGTGAGCATGGGACTAGTGGATGGGACAGAGAAGACATCTTGCAGGAACAGGGGACATGGGGTGGGGCCTCAATGGCTTCTGTTCTTATTTTTATGCAGTATCAAAAGCTTAGTAAAGGGTGGGGGCCTGGTGAGAGGCAGAGTAACAAGTCGGGAACGAAGAGCAGGAGGGAGTAAGGAGAGGTCGGGAGTAGGACCAGTGATCTCAAACTAGGGCCAGGTTGGAGTGTCAGTGAGAGGCCAGGACCAGCGAATGGAGGTCACGTTCCAGGTCGAGGAGGCGATCTCCTTTTTGGAGGGTGGTAAGGACAGAACGGCCAGGAGGCCCAACTACAGCATTGGAGGATGGCGAATCCCGGATGGTCCCTCGGCCCCCTATGACAGTGACTGGACCTGAGGCAGCATCGGCATCTTCAGTTGAGGTGTCTCGAGTGGCAGAAGTGGGGAGTGTGCCTGGTGGAGTGAATGTGGGGCATTTGGCACTTTTTAAAGGACTGAAGGAGCTGGGGTCACAAGTTAAGGGGCAGTAAGCTACAACAGGCCACGGGAGGGGGTGTCTTAAAGGTTTCATTCAGAGGACCATGCCTTTTTTCTATTGGGCATTTTGGGCTGCATGAAGAGGGAGTTCATAGAATTTTTTTTTCCTTATTAGCATTGGATCAGTTTGTGGAAATCAAGGAGGACGTGAAAGCTGAGTCAGATAAGAAGGAGGAGCGTAAGAAGAGATATACATAACTGAAAAAGTGATTTGCCAGTGGGTCGAGAGCCTTTTGGATTTTGGGTAGCGTAATTTCTGAAAATTTCCTGGATCAAGGATCAGCGTTAATCTGCTAGTTTGACGAGATAGTGTCTGCTGACATGACGTACGGGAGTATGGTGTGGTGGCATTATGACAAGCAATTTAGGCAACGGATTGCAGTGAGGCCTGACATGTGCTGGGATGATCGGGACAAAGGCATCTTACTGTAGATCATGATGCCATTACTGGGGAGCAAGTACTTTCATAGAGCCGGGTAAGAGAGAGGCATCAACAAGTGCAATTCAATGATGGATCATGTCATTTTGGAAAATTGTGCAAGTACAAGCACAAATGCTCACATTGCGGGGACTGCACTACCAATCCAGGTGCTTCAAAAGAGGTAAGGTCGGGGGGAAGCCAGGGGATGTGGTTATATAGTGAGGTTGGTGAGGGGAGCGTTAGCTCATAGAGCTTGGAAGGCCTATGTACAGGTATGGAAGGGATGGGTGGAATTTTTGGGCTGAGAGGTTTTCTAGGGTGGTCTACTGGGGCAGCAGCAAGAATATCGGCCATGGTCTTCTTGTTTCAGTTGTTGGGTGGGGACGACATCACCAAATCTTTTGTTTTGCGTCCCGGGGTTGGGCCAAGAGGCTATATTCCTCTGATAGGAGGAGGCCAGTAGTTTTTCCATCCTAAATAAAGTTGTGCCTGTTCTTCCTCAAGTCTGTGAGTTGAACTACAAGGTGAGTTTGTTCCATGTGGCATTTGTCTTAGTGTTTTTTGGGGCATTTCAAGTTTTGGAATTGTTTTTTGCAAATTAAAAAGACCCTAATGGGATCCAGTTTGATGTGTGGTGTAATGAAGGTCAAGTGTTTGTATGATTGAGGCGTTCGAAGACAGGGGATGCTTGCTGGGGATTTTTAACTTGAGGTTTAAGGGGTGTACATTAAGCAAGCAAAAATATATGCTTAATGTGATTTATTTGCAGTGTGGGAATACAAAACTCATGAAACTTCTAGAATGAGTTTGTGCAGTGATACATTTTGCTTGTGTAAAGTTTTGTGGCAATTGATTGCATTATTTGGTAAATTTTTGCACATTAAGCAACATTAAGTAATTTGTACATTAAACATTTTGGGAAGTCCCCAAAAAAAGGCAATTTCTCAAGTAACCTTACTTATGAAATTCACCAGTTTAACAAAGCTAGATGGGAGGGAGACAATGAGAGACACAAGCACCACAGAAACCAATATTTTGTGCATAAAAAGGTTCAATGTTTCTCACCCAGCCTTGTGGAGCAGGTGAATTTGGTTGTAGTGGCTACTTATGAAAAAGGCATTAATAGCCTTTTTTCCCAATGTTTTTTTTTTTCATGTAAAAAAAAAATGGTGCAAAAAGGGCTAGAAAAACCACTTCTCAAATAGCACAATAAACACATTCACCTATTTTACAAGGTTGCATGCGAGAAAGACAATAAGCCACTTGCCTGTCATAGAATCCACATCCAAGTACTGTTCTGGTCAGAAAATAATTTTGAGCCAAAACAGCCCAGAATGTCCATTTAACCAAAGTACTAACCAAATCCCCTGGGAATCTAGAGAACAAATCCATTAAAAACAATTGACCTAATATAAATTTCACATTTTTTTTTATTTTATGTTCATGTCTAAGTGAGTGGCTGAACATGTATACAGTGGCTGAACATGTATACAGTGGCTGAACATGTATACAGCAGTATTAAATTTGTGCAAACGCGTACTCTTTCACGTATGACTACAAATCTTACTGAACTGTTCCATTAACAGCTAAATAGCAAAGAATAATGTTTCTGTTACTGAACATTCTTTACACCTTATCTGGTGTATTGTGACATGATATTGATGACTTCACAGTGACTCTATAGTTTTACTGGGACAACACACAAAAGCTCCTTATTCTTGTTTTTTCCTGCTTGGAAAGTGTTGATTTTAGTGTGAATCTAGATATAGTCTAGGAGTAGAATGTTTCCGAGTTTTGCTACATTGTTCATAATCTTGTGTGGACTTCTGTCTGTGCAGCTAGCATCAGGTAAGTCCCTTGTAGCTATTATTGGTTTCCATTGGGATATTTTTCAGGTTTCTACAAAATAAAGTCTAAAATAAAATGACAGTACAAAGAAATACTATGGGCAAGAATTATCAATTTGCGAGTGGACAGGATTCACAAGTTGAGAACCTTTCCACACTTGATCACAAATTGTGGGGCAGATATGTTTTTATTGTATTTATTATTGCATGAGGGAACACTTGTGCAATGTCACCACCCTACCCTCGTGCAACCAATTTGCGTGAGAGTAGGGCTTGTCAGTCACCCCGTTCTAATGAATCCAGGGTGATTTTCATCTGCCAACTCCAGTTTGGCAGAAAAGGTTAATGAAACAGCAGTTTAAAAAACTGTTTCATAAATATCAATTGCAGGTTTAAATGAGCAAGCTTGCTACCAATCAGTGCATATGCCACATCAAAAATCTTGCCATTTATGTACTTATTGTTTTAACATACTCTCCTTTTTTTGTATATCATTTGTATATCAACATATGATATATAGTGGGTGTTGTAAACTATTTTGAAGAAAATACTCTGTGTGTTGGTTTATTTTTTATAGAGTTTCCTTGACTAATCCACTTTATTTCTCAAAGTTAAGATCTAATGCCTTAAAGGTACAGTAAAGTTAATGATTGAACTTTTATGGATTAGGAAGAGCATGTGATTTTAACCCCTTAGTGACCAGAGCACTTTTCCATTTTCTGTCCGTTTGGGACCAAGGCTATTTTTACATTTCTGCGGTGTTTGTGTTTAGCTGAAATTTTCCTCTTACTCATTTACTGTACCCACACATATTATATACCGTTTTTCTCGCCATTAAATGGACTTTCTAAAAATACCATTATTTTTATCATATCTTATCATTTACTATAAAATAATTTATAAAATATGAGGAAAAATGGAAAAAAACACACTTTTTCTAACTTTGAACCCCAAAATCTGTTACATATCTACAACCACCAAAAAACACCCATGCTAAATAGTTTCTAAATTTTGTCCTGAGTTTAGAAATACCCAATGTTTACATCTTCTTTGCTTTTTTTGTAACTTATAGGGCCATAAATACAAGTAGCACTTTGCTATTTTCAAACCATTTTTTTTTTTCAAAATTAGCGCTAGTTACATTGGGACACTGATATATTTCAGGAATCCCTGAATATCCATTGACATGTATATATTTTTTTTTAGAAGACATCCCAAAGTATTGATCTAGGCCCATTTTGGTATATTTCATGCCACCATTTCACCGCCAAATGCGATCAAATACAAAAAATCGTTCACTTTTTCACAAATTTTTTCACAAACTTTCAGTTTCTCACTGAAATTATTTACAAACTGCTTGTGCAATTATGGCATAAATGGTTGTAAATTCTTCTCTGGGATCCCCTTTGTTCAGAAATAGCAGACATATATGGCTTTGGCATTGCTTTTTGGTAATTAGAAGGCCGCTAAATGCCACTGCGCACCACACGTGTATTATGCCCAGCAGTGAAGGGGTTAATTAGGGAGCATGTAAGGAGCTTTTTGGGGTATTTTTAGCTTTAGTGTAGTGTAGTAGACAACCCCAAGTATTGATCTAGGCCCATTTTGGTATATTTCATGCCACCATTTCACCGCCAAATGCGATCAAATTAAAAAAAAACGTTAAATTTTTCACAATTCTAGGTTTCTCACTGAAATCATTTACAAACAGCTTGTGCAATTATGGCACAAATGGTTGTAAATGCTTCTCTGGGATCCCCTTTGTTCAGAAATAGCAGACATATGTGACTTTGGCGTTGCATTTTGGTAATTAGAATGCTGCTAAATGGCGCTGCGCATCACACGTGTATTATGGCTAGCAGTGAAGGGGTTAATTAGGTAGCTTGTAGGGAGCTTGCAGGGTTAATTTTAGCTTTAGTGTAGAGATCAGCCACCCACCTGAAACATCAGACCCCCTGATCCCTCCCAAACATCTCTCTTCCCTCCCCTACCCCACAAATGTCCCCGCCATCTTAAGTACTGGCAGAAACTCTGCCAGTACTAAAATAAAAGGAAAATTTTGGCTTTTTTGTGCATTTTTTATAGCATATTTACATATGCTTATGTGTAGGATCCCCCTTAGCCCCCAACCTCACTGATCCCCCACCAAACAGCTCTCTAACTCTCCCCCTCTGACTTAATGTGCGCCATCTTGGGTACTGGCAGCTGTCTGCCAGTACCCATTTTAGTGAAAAATATGCTGTTTTTATTAAAAAAATGTCCCTTTTCTGTAGTGTAGCTTCCCCCCCAATAACAACCCCCCACCCCTTCAGATCCCTTAGATGTTTTTCAAAAAATAAGTTTATTTTCATTTTTTTTACAATTTACTTGTAACTTTTTTTCTGTAGTGTAGCGGTTCCCACCAGCTCCCGCCCCGTGCACGTGCCCGCACGCCGCCCCCGAAGGCTCCGCCCCCGATCCCGCCCCCCTTTGCGCCCCCTGCAAATTCATAGCCAATCAGCCGCTAGCAGGGGGTGTCAATCATCCCGATTGTATTGGATTGGGATGATTGCAGCCAGCCACATAAAAGGGGCTGGGGGAGTTAAGGAGCAGCGCTCTTATGACCTCTGCTTCTTAACTTATGTTTCTGGCGAGCCGGAAACATTGCAGGTAGAAAGCAGCATCCGCCGCTTAATAAATCTACCCCCATGTGTCTGAAACACTATTTGGCAGCAGTTGTATAGGTTCATAAGCTGTCAGGAGCTTGCGTGTATCTTCCATACTCTAGAAGCAGTGTGTGCTACATTGCTTGTAGCAATGCTATACACTGTTTAGAACATGATTCTATGAACCATGGGTTGTGACCCATTACTGGGTTGCAACAGCATGTTTACTGGGTCACAACTTTGTATGTGTTGTATGAGAGTGTGTGGTGTATGTATATGTTATTAACGTTTACAACATTTACAAGTTTGACTACACTCAGAATTAAAATACACACACATTTTATTCACTTTGACAAAAATTGCAGCTATTTTGTTATATATTACTTCAGAAATGTTCAGACAAAGCATTAAAATCGGGTTGCAAAGGTATGTGGTCATTGCACTGGATCTTGGGGAAAAAAGTTTGAAGAACCCTGGTTTAGAATAAGGCTCTAAATCATAGTTTGATTTAAAAAATAAACATACTGTAGTGTCTGTTAAGTTAATAGGTGATTCATATAGGATTTGATCGCACATCAGTTGTCCCTTTCAAAAGGATACGGTTTTTTTTCCATTTTTCTTTTCTAAATATTGTTCAAAATTATTGTGTGTTAAAAAATAATGTATAGTGCATATATGTTAGTGTTTGTTTGTCTAAAGAATCACACAATGGGCTAGATTACGAGTGGCGCACTAATCGTTGCTATGGATACAGGGTTTATCACGGCTCTTTGCACGCATCGGAAGTAGCGTGCGTATAACAAGTTGAAAGTAAATGCGTTAACTTGAGTGAAATTGAATTTAAAGGGACAGTCTACACCAGAATTTTTATTGTTTAAAAAGATAGATAATACCTTTATTACCCATTCCCTAGTTTTGCACAACCAACACAATTATATAAATACACTTTTTACCTCTGTGATTACCTTGTATCTAAGCCTCTGCAAACTGCCCCCTTATTTCAGATCTTTTGACAGACATCCATTTTAGCCAATCAGAGCTGGCTCACCTGAACTCCACATGCGTGAGCACAGTTATATCTATATGACACCCTTTAGTGGTGAAAAACTGTCAAAATGCACTGAGAGAAGAGGCGGCCTTCAAGTACTTAGAAATTAGTATATGAACCTCCTAGGTTTAGCCTTCAACTAAGAATACCAAGAAAACAAAGAAAAATTGGTGATAAAAGTAAAATGTAAAATTGTTTAAAATTACATTCTCGGGGGTGTGTCCTAGCTGTTATTGAGCATGGACGCAATTTTGGGAGCTCTGAAAGAACAATAGAATATCCATTGAATATCCTTTTTGTGCGGCACCTTCCACATCACAGAAATTTTGGAATATCTTGTTAGTATATTCTAGGTTACAATATCATTTATTGTATATCAGCAGTAATCTCCAGTAAAATGTTGGAGAACATATCTCAGCAGTTGCCAACCAATTATAAATGTATTTACGTAACAATATATTTATTAAAAATCAATATTTATCCTTTTGTTTTTGATTAGTTATCTTTATAGACACCTTGAATTATATTTATGTAAAAACTAGATTATGAATCAATTATACATGCTTATTCTCTTACACTTTTCTATACAAAACAGATCATAAAAATATATCTCTGAAAATGAACCTTACTCACAATAAATCGCTTATTATTTACCACAAATGAGGATACCAGAACAGTCTATAATTATCCTGCTTAGTTCCCTCCAATATCAGAATATGGACTATTATCTTAACAATGCTTAATTAATAATCAGAGATTTAACCACAGTAACCAATTTATGTACAGTTCTGAGAGGGTTTACAATAAATAAGACTGACATAAATACAGTATATATAAAGTATTTTCCAGCAATAAAATTATTTAACACCAATATAATTATTTTTAAGCTACACTGGCCAATGGGACATACATTTAAAGTACAAAATACCCTTTTAAATCACAGTTACAATCTAACTATAGCTATAGAATACCTTTGATTTAAATATTAAATACACTTAACAATTGCATATACTTTACCAGCTCCAGGTGAGGATTCAATATCCAAATATGCCTATTGTCATATTTTTTAGTGGAATTATGCACAATTGGAAGAGAATTAATCCTGATAATCTCTTATCCACAAAGAGTTTCCCAATGAATTTGTCTTACAGAAAACAGTGTTTGCACACGTTTGTCTCTCTGTAAGCAAAAAATGGCAGCAAGTAGGATTGCAACAGTCACCAAGAAAATTTTCAAGCCAAAAAAGCCCCATTCTCGGTGTGCAATGAGTTTTTGTCTGAGACCAAACTCCTCCCCATTTCTTAATCATTTAATAGGCTTGAATACACCGTTACCAAATCTTGTCTCTGATAGGCCCTTTGAAGCTGAACATCTCATTGACTTACTAGTAATGTATGGGTTTTAACAGTCAACCCGTTTGGCTGTTATACCAGTTTTAGTCCATTAGGGGCAGCAGACATAGAAATGCAGTTTCATTATCAATACTGCTAACAGTTTACTATATATCTTTTAATTTTTTAATGTATATTTAATATACTCACTATTTCTTGCATCAGCAGACAAATATGTCCAATATGTATGGGATTATTTAATAATATTTAATCTGAGTATTTTCATACTAAACTTGAGTATACTACTTACATGGCAAAAGGATATTAATACATTCAGCATGTATCTAATTAATATTTTCTCTGTTACAATTTCCATCTTAATATCACATACATACCTTGTGAGAGGCAGTCTGATGTAATTTCATATAGCTATATTTATATTTGATTATTATCCCATATTAATATAAATATTGCATACATACAAGAGTAGACAAAGTCTATTCACTGAAAGAATACGTTACTTGCAGCAAAGAAAACTGATAATGTAATCACAGCTTATATCTTGAATGTATATGTGGGGAGAACAGTAGAAATAAAACTTAAAGGGACACTGAACCCAAATTTTTTCTTTCATGATTTAGATAGAGCATGCAATTTTAAACAACTTTCTAATTTACTCCTACTATCAAATTTTTCTTTGTTCTCTTGCCATCTTTATTTGAAAAAGAAGGCATTTATGCTTTTTTTGGTTCAGAACTCTGGACAGCACTTTTTTTATTGGTGTATGAATTTTTCAACCAATCAGCAAAAATGGGCCGGCATCTAAACTTACATTTTTGCATTTCAAATAAAGATACCAAGAGAATGAAGAAAATTTGATAATAGGAGTAAATTAGAAAGTTGCTTAAAAGTTAATGCTCTATCTGAATCACGAAAGAAAAAAAAATTGGGTTCAGTGTCCCTTTAACTTTTTTTAAGTTAACACAAACGCCTAGATTTAGAGTTGGGCGGTAACCGTGAAAACCAGCATTAGAGGCTCCTAACGCTGGTTTTTACCGCCCGCTGGTATTGGAGTCAGTCAGGAAAGGGTCTAACGCTCACTTTCCAGCCGCGACTTTTCCATACCGCAGATCCCCCTACGCCATTTGTGTATCCTATCTTTTCAATGGGATCTTTCTAACGCCGGTATTTAGAGTCGTGGCTGAAGTGAGCGTTAGACCAAACTCCAGCCGCAGAGAAAAGTCAGTAGTTAAGAGCTTTTTGGGCTAACGCCGGTTCATAAAGCTCTTAACTATTGTGCTCTACAGTACACTAACACCCATAAACTACCTATGTACCCCTAAACCGAGGCCCCCCCACATCGCCACCACTCAATTAAATTTTTTTAACCCCTAATCTGCCGACCGCCACCTACGTTATACTTATGTACCCCTAATCTGCTGCCCCTAACACCGCCGACCCCTATATTATATTTATTAACCTCTAATCTGCCCCCCACAAAGTCGCCGCCAGCTACCTACAATAATTAACCCCTAATCTGCCGACCGCAAAGCGCCGCCACCTACGTTATCCTTATGTACCCCTAATCTGCTGCCCCTAACACCGCCGACCCCTATATTATATTTATTAACCCCTAATCTGCCCCCCTCACCGTCGCCTCCACCTACCTACACTTATTAACCCCTAATCTGCCGAGCGGACCGCACCGCTACTATAATAAAGTTATTAACCCATAATCCGCCTCACTCCCGCCTCAATAACCCTATAATAAATAGTATTAGCCCCTAATCTGCCCTCCCTAACATCGCCGACACCTAACTTCAAGTATTAACCCCTAATCTGCCGATCGGAGCTCACCGCTACTCTAATAAATTTTTTAACCCCTAAAGCTAATTCTAACCCTAACCCTAACACCCCCCTAAATTAAATATAATTTTATTCTAACGAAATAAATTAACTCTTATTAAATAAATTATTCCTATTTAAAGCTAAATACTTAGCTGTAAAATAAACCCTAATATAGCTACAATATAAATTATAATTATATTGTAGCTATTTTAGGATTTATATTTATTTTACAGGCAACTTTGCATTTATTTTAACCAGGTACAATAGCTATTAAATAGTTAATAACTATTTAATAGTTACCTAGTTAAAATAATTACAAAATTACCTGTAAAATAAATCCTAACCTAAGTTACAATTAAACCTAACACTACACTATCAATAAATAAATTAAATACAATTCCTACAAATAAATACAATTAAATAAACTAACTAAAGTACAAAAAATAAAAAAGAACTAAGTTACAAAAAATAAAAAAATATTTACAAACATTAGAAAAAAATTACAACAATTTTAAACTAATTACACCTACTCTAAGCCCCCTAATAAAATAACAAAGACCCCCAAAATAAAAAAATGCCCTACCCTATTCTAAATTACAAAAGTTCAAAGCTCTTTTACCTTACCAGCCCTTAAAAGGGCCCTTTGCGGGGCATGCCCCAAAGAATTCAGCTCTTTTGCCTGTAAAAAAAACATACAATACTCCCCCCCCCAACATTACAACCCACCACCCACATACCCCTATTCTAACCCAAACCCCCCTTAAATAAACCTAACACTAAGCCCCTGAAGATCTTACTACCTTGTCTTCACCATGCCAGGTATCACCGATCGTTCCATGCTCCGAAATCTTCATCCAAGCCCAAGCGGGGGCTAGACATCCATCATCCGGCTGAAGTCTTCTATCAAGCGACGGCTGAAGAAGTCCCGAAGAGGCTCCAAAGTCTTCATCCTATCCGGTAAGAAGAGTAGATCCGGACCGGCAACCATCTTCTTCCAAGCGGCATCTTCTATCTTCATCCGATGAGGACCGGCTCCATCTTGAAGACCTCCACCGTGGACCCATCTTCTTCTTCCGACGACTTCCCGACGAATGACGGTTCCTTTAAGGGACGTCATCCAAGATGGCGTCCCTCGAATTCCGATTGGCTGATAGGATTCTATCAGCCAATCGGAATTAAGGTAGGAAAATCAGAATCAGAATCAGCCAATCAGATTGAGCTCGCATTCTATTGGCTGATCGGAACAGCCAAGAGAATGCGAGCTCAATCTGATTGGCTGATTGAATCAGCCAATCTGATTGAACTTGATTCTGGGCATTTTTTTATTTTGGGGGTCTTTGTTATTTTATTAGGGGGCTTAGAGTAGGTTTAATTAGTTTAAAATTGTTGTAATTTTTTTCTAATGTTTGTAAATATTTTTTTATTTTTTGTAACTTAGTTCTTTTTTATTTTTTGTACTTTAGTTAGTTTATTTAATTGTATTTATTTGTAGGAATTGTATTTAATTTATTTATTGATAGTGTAGTGTTAGGTTTAATTGTAGATAATTGTAGGTAGTTTATTTAATTAATTTATTGATAGTGTAGTGTTAGGTTTAATTGTAACTTAGGTTAGGATTTATTTTACAGGTAATTTTGTAATTATTATAACTAGGTAGCTATTAAATAGTTATTAACTATTTAATAGCTATTGTACCTGGTTAAAATAAATACAAAGTTGCCTGTAAAATAAATATTAATCCTAAAATAGCTACAATATAATTATAATTTATATTGTAGCTATATTAGGGTTTATTTTACAGGTAAGTATTTAGATTTAAATAAGAATAATTTATTTAATAAGAGTTAATTTATTTCGTTAGATAAATATTATATTGAACTTAGGGGGGTGTTAGTGTTAGGGTTAGACTTAGCTTTAGGGGTTAATACATTTATTATAGTAGCGGTGAGCTCCGATCGGCAGATTAGGGGTTAATTATTGTAGGTAGCTGGCGGCGACGTTGTGGGGGGCAGATTAGGGGTTAATAAATATAATATAGGGGTCGGCGGTGTTAGGGGCAGCAGATTAGGGGTACATAACTATAATGTAGGTAGCGGCGGTTTACGGAGCGGCAGATTAGGGGTTAAAAGTGTAATGCAGGTGTCAGCGATAGTGGGGGCGGCAGATTAGGGGTTAATAAGTGTAAGGTTAGGGGTGTTTAGACTCGGGGTACATGTTAGAGTGTTAGGTGCAGACTTAGGAAGTGTTTCCCCATAGAAAACAATGGGGCTGCGTTAAGAGCTGAACGCTGCTTTTTTGCAGGTGTTAGGTTTTTTTTCAGCTCAAACTGCCCCATTGTTTTCTATGGGGGAATCGTGCACGAGCACGTTTTTGAAGCTGGCCGCGTCCGTAAGCACCGCTGGTATCTAGAGTTGCAGTGGCGTTAAATTATGCTCTACGCTACCTTTTTGGAGCCTAACGCACTGAAAACCCAGCCATTCTGTGAACTCTAAATACCAGCGGTATTTAAAAGGTGCGGCCAGAAAAAAGCACGCGTAGCTAACGCACCCCTTTGGCCGCAAAACTCTAAATCAAGACGAAATAAAATAGGAAAATACCTGTTAAAATCCCACTTAGGATCCTTAAGTAGTGAATTGAAATATATATGCAGTGACCAACGTTTAGAGATTCACCAGTGGGTTGAGAGCGAATTGCGTATTATTAAACGTAAATTATATCGTTAGTGATGTTATCTCTGGTTATACATTTTCCATATGTGAATCATAGGTCATGAATCATACTGTATTAATATAAATAGGTTTATTAATAATTGACACAGTTCTCATGCGTAATAGCATTGCACCAATATATCAAGGTGTTTAACATTTAATATGAAGTGCTATACCTTTAATAAACCTAAAGAGTTAGTGAAATCAACGTTGCATTCAGGAGTTCTGGATTTCAGTAAATTTACTGGGTTTAAATGGCAGTGATATAATTCTGTATATCGGTTGGCAACACAGGAGCTTTTCAAATGTATGTACTAATAAAATGTGAAATAAGTGTCGTAGAGCAAACTCTTCCTGTTCCGCAACCAAATATTGGCTGTAGAATTCCTAAGACAAACTCCCATTCAGGAATAGGGAATTTTAAATGAGTTATCCGGGTTAGAAGCTGTACTACCGCTGCCAATATGAGCGTTTAGTTGTCGCACAGGAGTTTTTTTTAAATGTAATAGTTATTACGCTGTTAACTAGAAACAAACATAAACAAGCTAATTCAGTACCGCAATTAAACATTAAGCTTCTAAGTATAATGTATTTAAAGTAGAGGTAGCAATCATGATCGCTTGCATAGAAAGATATGCCAGAGTGTGGTTTAAGAAAAATCGCTGCACAACGTCAACATAAGAACATAAGGTCACTCTAGCATGAAAGTGAATATACTACAGTAATTAAGGATAGCCCAAGGCTAACTAAAAACACAGGAGCTCCTAGGACTCCTCACTAAAACCCTAGCTTCCCTGACATGTTTCACCGTGAACCAGCTTTAGCAAAGGGTGATCGCGCTGCAAGGTTGTCGGCTTTTTATAGCGTGTTCTTACACGCCCACATATGTGATGTCATCGTGTGGCTGGGAATCTATTGGATATCTCAGCCATCCTCCCGTTAAGATTGAAAAAGAATAACCATTCATTTTATTAAGTATCTTGCGATTGAAGGGAATAAGCTATTGCAGTTGCATGAGGGATAATGTTTTAATTGTAATAGAAATTGGTATTACTATATAGGCATTCAGTGCAATGAGATTTAACAGCACCAGATGAAGATTTGAACAAGGTAGAGATAGAAAGGAAGCTGTGTAAAAGTGGTAATAAATGCACTCATCCAGATAACCTTAATAAACTTATGAATAGTTTTTGATAGTTCTGTGACTGTGTGGTACCTACTTGTGTTGTGGTGTAATTTATGCTTAAAAATAAAAAAACTAAAAATACTAAAAATTAAAAAAAAAAATTACATGAAATAGTGTAGTAGTGGGATTTCTTAAAGAGACAGTTGAACAGTGGGCAATAAGTCCTGTGATCATGATAATAGTAAATTAGTGTAATAGTACCATGGTGCTACAGAATGTTTTAAAGTGACAGTGCTGAAGTGAGCAGTGTATCCTGTAATGATGTTAATACAGGAGTAGTGTGAAGTGTAAAGTCTTAGGATATACTATGTTTGAGTTAGAAAAATTCTAAAGAGATTATTAAGAGGAAAAGAATATCTATGATCCTCAACAGTGATGTTTTTTTTTTTTTTAATTCAATCAATGTATAGCTCTTAGGACTAATGATTATCTGTCTGATGCGTTTGAGAAACTTAATCTCTTATCTTGACTAGTATTTACAGCAACTGGTTAATGGTTATTAGTATACAGGTATTAGAGAAAGGGAGAAAAATTGTTTAGTTCGTTCAAACCACAAGGTTGAACTGTGTTAAGTAGAAAAATCCATCTACTTTCAGCTTGTAACAGACATTTTTCTAGGTTTCCACCTCTGATTCCCATTTTGATTTTTTGAATGCCATAGCATTTCAGGTCTGATTGTTTGTAATTATGTTTGTTATAAAAATGACAAGCTTCTGACGTGAGTTATTTCCCTGCTTGGAGATCTTTTAAAGTGTTTTTAATGTTTCTCATATGCTCCTGTAGTCTGCTTCTTATTTTTTTGGTCATCATGCCAACGTAAGTTTTTTTCACATTTGCAGATTAAAGCGTAAATGACTCCCTCTGTCTGGCAATTGATATATTCATTGATTGTATGAGTTTTGTTAAAACGGTCATGTATTTCTGATTTTTTGAGCATAAAGCTGCAGGTACTACAAGTTCCACATTTGTGTGACCCTTTTGAGAAGGCTCCAACAGTTTTGGGGCCCTCCAGATGACTTGGACATAACAGGTCCATGAGGTTACGTGTTCTTCTATACCCTGAGTGTACTTTTTCTCCCAAAATCTGGGAAAGAATGGGATCCGATTTGAGAATGTACCAATTTTCTTGCAAGATTCTGAGTATTTGAGTACTTTAAGGATTATAAATTTAAATAAATCTTATTTCCTCCTGTTTGGATTTTTGTTTCTTCCTCAATAGTTCACATCTGGCAGTAAATCTTGCTCTATATCCTGTTTTTTTATGGATCTTTTGCTGTACCCCCTAAGTGTTAGCCTTTCTGTTAGTTCTTTCGCTCTTAGTGTGTAATTTGCATTAGATGAGCACTTGCGTTTTATTCGCAAAAAATTTCCTGTTGGGAGGGCATTTATTGTGTTAGGGGCATGTGCACTGGAGCTATGTAGTAAGCTGTTAATAGCTGTCTTTTTTTCTGTATAAATCCGTTGATAGAGTTCCCATAGGGGTTTTGCTTATTTGGAGGTCCAAAAAATTGATTACCTCCAAATTTGCTGCGTATGTTTATTTTACATTCAATGTGTTGAAATTTAAGTTACTCAGGAATACATCCAGTTCGATCAAAGTGCCCTCCCAAAGGAAGAGCACATCATCGATATAGCGTATCCAGAGAGGAATTTTCTTCAAGTACTGTGTGTTGGCATCCGAAAAAACATATTTTTGCTCCCACCATCCCAAAAAAAGATTGGCGTAGGTGGGAGCACCTTTGAAGGTAAAAACTGTTGTTGAATGTGAAGAAGTTATGATTCAGGACAAAGCGTAATAGGTGTACTATAAAATCATCATGCAATGGGTCTTCTTCTGAGCCCATTTTAAGGAACCATTTGTCAGCTTGGATACCTAGATCATGTTTAATGCAAGTGTGCAGGGATACAAGTGTAAGTATGAGGAGATTTGCAACAGATATTCTCTTAAACTGAAATCTACATACTGGCTAGCATATCTGTGGATATTATTTTTATATTTAGTGAATATGCTATATAATATGATTCAGGGCACACATTAAATAGGCATTCATATATTAGTATCTACTAGTCATATCTGGAATCTAGTCTGTATATCAGATGCCTGGAAAACAAAAGAATATTATTTATTTTGAAATAAATTGGATATTTTAAATTGACCATACAGCTATTTACTCAAATTAGCAGATACTTATCTACTATGTTACTGTTAGGCATTTCTCTCAGATCAACAAATATACATTTATACAATACTGAGGTACACCTTAACTAAAATTAGACATAAGTTGTACTTTAAAATCTCAATTTTGATGCTTTCAACTTCCCCATATCATCAAGGGCATTTGGAGCTTTAACTTCTGGGGTTTGTGTATTGGAACTCAGCGTGTGCCAATTTGCACTGAGAAAATAGATATTTAAATTGTTGGTCATACTGGAAAGGTATCTCAAATTGTAGACCTCTCGGCTGCTTATCCACAGGGGTTCCTGTAATCTAAGTAATGAGTTTCTTAGGCTAAATTAATTTAGAGATTTCAATCTGGAAAGACTATACAACAATAATTCTTTAGAAATTACTTCTCTTCTGAGGCCGTGATCAAAGGCTCTTGAAATGGGACATTATCTCTTATAGTTTGGGACAAATGTTTTTTCTTGTGTCTGTTCTTTGTCTAGTGAAACAGCAGGAGGTTTGAGCAAACATACTTTCTTTCATATGTACTAAGGGACATGTCAGGCTTGTAATGTGTCTATGACAACTGAAAGGGGGGTTGACATTCCAGCATTTGTTCACAATGAAGACAATTCATGCAGTAATTTTCAGTTTTTTTTCCTGCTTTGTTTGCCATGTGCTGCTGGCAGCCATTTTTCTCACCTCTCTTGCTGAGTCTGGTGCAGAGTGTGTGATACTGCTCATTTCCTGCACGCGCTCTTATGGTCAGACTAGTGTACATCATCTGTGTGAGACAGGTTGCAGTCTCAGAATTGTGATGTCATCACTTATTATTTAAAGGGCCTATGTTCAGTATGCTTTGCCCTTGCGTTGTCTCAGACCTGTTTGTGAGTTACAGTTCCTGTGTATTACCTGGCTGTCTGATGTTCCTCCTGGTTCCTGATCCCTGTCTTGTTCCGGACTCTGTTGTTCTCCTTGTTTCTGATTCTGGCTCGTCTGACTACTCGCTTTGGCTCCTGACTCGGCTCATCTGACTATTCGCTTTGGCTCCTGACTCGGCTCGTCTGACTACCAGCTTTGGCTTTGACTCCTGGCTTGTTATTTGACTTCTGGACTTTTAATATTTTTTGTTATTAATAAAGGTGTGATTATTTTTGCACTTCTCGTCTCAGTCTGATTCCTGGCACCCTGACATTACGCAAGGGCCATGAATCCTGATGGTGCTAATAATCCACCTTTATATACCATCATTTCCAGGATGGATGAACAGGAACACCGTTTGGATCAATTTGCACTAGCCCTGCAAATCCTGCTGATTCGCACTGCACATTTGGAGCAAAGTGTCCCGCAAGTTGTGGCTGCTCCTGTTTCCGCTGCTGCACCTAGTCCGACCAGGAGCATGTCCGGTTCTGCACCTCTACCTCAGCGATATGGAGGTGATCCTATTCAGTGCAGAGAGTTTTATAACCAGGTGGGCATTTACTTTGAGATGTTACCTCAGGTGTTTCCCTCTGACAGAGCTAAGGTGGGATTTCTCATCTCGTTACACAGCTCTTGCCTGGGCTAATCCCTTGTGGGAGACTAATAAACCTGTGATTTCAAATTACCCTGAATTTGTGGCCTCCTTTCGAAGG